>NC_056750.1:486954608-487254608 GCF_019279795.1 Protopterus annectens | reverse complement strand
CTAACTCACTTAACCCACCCCTATCGCTCCCTAACCCTAACTCACTTAACCCACCCTATCGCTCCCTAACCCTAACTCACTTAACCCGACCCTATCGCTCCCTAACCCTAACTCACTTAACCCACCCCTATCCCCACAGACCGTCAATCTCCACACTTACCTGCCTCGCACCCTAACGTCCGTCACTACCGCATACTCACACAGCCTTTCCCCATGTCGGCATCCTCGGCGTTGGTGTTGTCATCCGTCGTGTCGGTCTTCTGCATTGTCGATGTTCTGCCACTCGCGATTCGCGTCGGTCTTCTTCGATTTCGATCTTCTGGAGCTCCGGATTCCGATGTCGGTCTTCTGCGCTGTCGGCGAAGTCAGGTAGAACCATATATATATATATATGTATATATATATGTATATATATATATATATATATATATATATATATATATATACATATTATATATATTTGACAGACACAAGCAAACACATATATACACATAAACACTAGACAGAGTAGAATAATTTCATTTAATTAAGTTAAAATACTACTATAAAATAATGAATTCATTATTTTTCTGATACACACGCACACACATATGCATGTGTGGTAAGGATGCACAATTGTCTTACAGAGTTCATAGTGTTGTTCTGCTAATCATCCTGCTTTTATAACCCTTACCACACTTTTCAGCCACCAAACCAGGAATGAAACACTAAAGGTGGAGGAGTGTCCATATTCACCAAAGATATTCACACCACCAGGTTAGTTGCCCAACACAATGTGTCTGAAATTCTCCAGGTGCAACTAACACTAGGTAAGAAGGCAATCCAAATTGCAGCTTGCTACAGATCCCCCACCAGGCCCCAAGATTCTCACTATACCTTTCCAAACATACTGGAAAATATTAATATACAACCAAACACCCTAATACTGGGTGATTTCAACTACCCTGCCATTAACTGGGAAAACTACTCATGTACCAACACCCTTGCCCAACGGTTCTTGGAATTCATAAATTCCAGTGCCCTTGATCAACTAATCCATAGTCCCACCAGGGGCTCCAATATCCTAGACCTGGTCATTACCAACATGGGAAATCGATGCTCCACACCTATGGTCAGCCCCTCGTTGGTCAGGTCAGACCACAGCTAATCACCCTTAACATCCACATCCCACCCCCAGTAAAGAAACCTCCATAAAAAACTTCTCCAAAGCCAACTTCATGCTACTCAAGTCAGAAGTCACAAACTTCATGACAACCATGCAGACGGGAACTGAAAGTTCGACTGCTGAATCCTACACTAAGGCACTGTACAAGCACATCCACTCATGCATGAATCGTGCCATCCTAAATAGAACCAAGATGCTCTCCTCCAAAATAAGGGAGCCAATCTGGTGGCCTCTGCTATAAACAAACTACAACAAAAGGAAGAAACTGTTGCAGAAAAGAGGAAAATCCCATAATGCAAAAAACTCCCTTACCAACCACAGTAAGAAGCTGAGATCCCTCATAAAATCCTCCAAAGCTAGTTACGAAAATAAAATTGCCAAAGATTCCAAAGGCAGTGATTCCATATTTGGGGAAACAAATAACTCCCAGCTTACACTCATCAGAAAACTTAGCCATAAAAGTGTGGAGGATGCAGATGTTTATGCCAAAAGAAGGGTCCCAGACTGAGATATGTGGAACACTACAAGTTACCTTTTTGAGGTGGCACCTTTCACCTTGACTATGTGGGTTCTATCTTTCAGTCAGTTAGCTACCCAACTTACCAACTACATTTAGATCTTTTACTTTATTGATAGCACTCATATGGGGATGGTATCAAATGTGCCTTGGACAGATCCAGGTACACTGTATGTTCTGAATGTCCACTGTCTAACACCATGACTTCTACTGTATAACAAATTGTGTGTATATGATCTAGGCTTAACAAAACCAAATTATTCAGGGTCTAGTTGTATGAAGGTTCTGATAGCATGTTTATAAAGTTTGACATGATGTGCTCCACACCTTCGCAAATTAAGTTAATCAGCCTGATGAGTCTATAGTTCACATTGCCTTTAAGTGATCCTCCTTGTTAATGGGAATTTTCTATACCTTTCTGTGGCTAAGCTTTAATTAAACAGATTCAGGAGGAGTTTGGCACATGCATGTTTGGTGTTATTTATTAGCCAGCTGAGCAAAATACATAAAAAGGGATTAGACAGTAATTTTATTGGACACGCATAGAAAACATGCAACAGGTTACTGCACATAGATATATGAAATATATCAAGAGCCATTCTCTGAAACTAGTTTCTTTGAACCTGAGACACATACTTGTCTTGAGGGAAGTAAGCCCTGCCTGCATCATCGCATTAGGGTGACCCCTCCTGAACTATGTATACCAGCTCCAAGGAGACAACACTAGAGAAAGATGAAAACTACGCTGATGATGAAAGTAGATTTAGTGAATCTCTCTCAGACAATTTGCTTTCACCAAAACTATGACTAATGACCCAACAGGAGCCCCTGTATATCCTGAGAGTGCTGCAGGAATTGTGGTGATAAAAAATAAACCCAGTATGTACTTAAATGTTTGACCATCATATGGACAAATAGGCACAATAAATGCCAATCAAAAGGACAATTATATATATTAGGGAAAACATGTCAGCAACAATGGCAACTGTGTTCTATCCTGTTATCAAAATGTAGATAGTCTTTCAAAAAAAAAAAAGAAATCAATTTGACCAGTGTAACTTAAGATATACCACTTAACTTTTTTTAAAGAATTACTCTAGACACCTCTCTTGACAATTCCCAAAGGAAAGAGATCCAGAGAACTTGTAGTAAGCCAAAGTAAATGCAATTATGTTTCACCAAAGCTGTGGTTGCTGTAAACTGTACAAAGTGTACAGAATAGAAAATACATAACTTCAGTGTGTGCAACAAAAAGGTTTTCCATGGAAAAGCAGCAAAACTACTGAAAACTAAATAAAATATGGAACTCAGTTAACATACCAGGATAAAGCTCTGACTAATGGCTTAAGTGACCCAAAGTCAATAAGCAGCTGAGGTGCCTAATGTGGAATGGGGCTTATACTGTAAAAATATGGTAACGGAAAGCTGTCCACATACATACAATTATTTCAAGCACAGGCATTAATGCCCTTCTAGCTTGCCAATATACCAAAGCACTTATTCCCATAATAAGTGTCCGGGCTGTTCTTAAAAATATCTAAACTAGTACTGTAATGTGGTAGTCTGTTCCATGCATCATCTACTCTGTCAGAGAACCAATTAGTGCACTTCTCAGTCCTATAGAACCTTCTGCATAGGTTGTCTGATGATTCTCTTTGAATTTTTTGATAACCCCAGTCATTCCCAGAGGTAGTGTTGTCTCTAAATGCTCTATATATGTGAATAAGGTCTCCGCTTAAATATCTATATGAGACACTGCACAAGTCCAGATACTTCAGTCTTTCATAATAACTTAGATTTTCATATCCATGGATGCCCTTAGTATATTTCCGCTGTACTCTTTCCAGTTTACTCATGCTTGTTTTCTTATAGGGTTTCCATATTGTTATTCCATACTCAAGTCTGGGTCTAACGTAACTAACAAACAATGACTTCATCAATTTTGATTTCCTAGATTTTATAGATCTTTTTATACAGCCTATTGTTCTATAACTATCATTAACCAATTGGTTGATATGAATAGAAAAGATCATAGCTGAATATACCCATACATCCACGTCCTTAAATGAGTCTACAGTTTCAATCACTGTGTGCTGTATTAAATACTCACCTTTCAATTTACGTCTCTCAAATCTCATATGCTTAGTTTTTGATGCATTTTGCAGCATATTATTCTCCTGTGCCCAAATGGTCAATTTAGTCAAGTTCTTTTGCAGACATACCTTATCTGTAACACATATGATCAGTTTACCCAGTTTCAGGTCGTCTGCATATAGACTGTAGATCACCTCAGATGAAAAAATTAGATCTCTAAGATGCAAACTAAACAAGTAAGGGCCTAGGACAGAGCCCCATAGAACACCCTGACTGTAACCAAGGATTTCACCTGTCCAGTTTCTATATAATACTCTCCATGTCCTATTTGTAAGCCCTGCAGCTATCCGTCTAAAGTGGAGTACATCAATACCTAGTTGTACTAATTTATTGATTAGTGTTGTGTGTACAACTCTGTCAAATGCTGAAGTTAAATCTATATAAATTACATCATAGCACAATTTTTCATTCATAACTATTATATTGTTATAGAACATCATGATACAGGAGGTGATAGTATAGATTTGTTTTCAACATGTGCATGCTGATATATGGTTTCAAGTCCCAGCCTATCCAGTCCTGATAATAACCTACCCAATATTACCTTCTCCATTACTTTTCCACAACATGAAAGTAGACTTAAGGGTCTGTATGACTCTGGGTTGCTCCTACTCCCCCTTCCCTTGAAGACAGGTTTAATAAGTGCACGTCTCCAATCTTGAGGAATCTCCCCATATTTATATGAACTAGTGAATAATAGATATAATGGTACCATAAGTTCTTGGTGAAGTGTTCTTAGGTCATTGTTACTAACTCTGTCTCCTCCTTGTGCTTTGTTTGGATCCAGTTTGCACAGTTCTTTTTAAATATAATCTAATTTGATTCCAGTATCTGGGGGTTACCTGGATGTCGCTAAGACAACTCATCATCCTTTTTGGGCAGCCAAAGATTTTGTAAATATATCTATAAGCTGTTGTGTCTAAGAATAAATTTTAGAATCCACACACAGTTTATCATTTTGTGTGTCTCTACTCCTTGCACATCTTATGTATCTATAAAAAGGTTTCCTATTGTGAAGATAGGTGAAGGCTGCTAGCCTAGCTAGATAGAATTTTTTTAGATAATTCTGTCATTTGTAATTATTATTGGAATGGCTGCAGTGGTGCAGTGGATAGCATTGTCACCTCACAGCAAGAGGCTCTTTAGTTCAATCTTTGGCTGGGGTGTCTTTTGTGCGGAGTCTGCATGTCCTCCCTGTGGTTGTGTGGGTTTCCTCAGGGTGCTCCGGTTTCCTCCCTCATCCCCAAAGACATGCTGCAAGTGAATTGGGCATGCTAAAATTGGCCCTAGGCGTGAGTACATGCATGTGTGTCCCTTCAGTGGAAGGTTGGGTGCTGGGCTGGCAACTCGACACCATAAAACTCCACTGCCAATCATGAGTGGACAAGGTGATCCGCTGTGACGATACCTAACTGGGAAAAGCCAAAAGAGAGAGAGAATGTAAGCCACAGGCTTGTTCTCTTAAATGTGAAAAGACTGTATTGGATGTTGAACTGAAACAGTGTAACAACAGTGCACTCTGCTGTAAGAAAGCTGATAAGTCAAGCATTGTGAAATTCTTTGCTCTAAAACTCGGAGCCGAGATGTCTACAGGGTGGCATTTTGCCTATTGTTTTAGGCTAGAGTTAATAGCTAAAATTTACATGTATAATTTCTTTTATTGCTCTGGTTTCCTGACCAGCTGCAAGATCAAAAGGGCTGTTAACCTCCGAGTTCTGTTAGCCTGGGAACCAGAAGGAAATGATGTAATCTGAAATGAATCAGTGGTACTGTGTTATCAATTTAAGGACAGAAAGAATGAGAGCATTTAGCATTTGTCTTGAGAACATACAATTCACCAGCTATCTGCCTGTGTTCTATATGTAAGTTTATTTTAGAACCATTTTTCTCTTAGATATAGCTAGGAAATAGGAAGATTAGATTATTTTTTTTTCTGTATTGATGTCAGAACTTTTCTACTGTATTATTTTAAGTATTTCTCTGTGATCTCTGAACTTTTGACTAGAACTGTGTAGTAAGAAGTATCATTGTGTGTTTATATTATTTATTATTAAATATTTTATACCCTTCAACTGTGGCTGTTTTGTGTAGAAATAATTTAATCTCTAGAGTACATTGCATATATATATAGTGATACTGTACAAAGTCACTCCAAATAAGCCTCAACTGCTCAGTTGCACTTGCCATTTGGTTAATAATATTGCACAGTATAATTGGACACCCTTTTATAAGGGCCTTTTGGTAGCTGATTTAGTGGGTGGTGGCAAGTGGTACTACTGTATAGTCTGGGAAAAAGGGGCACAGCTGGAGAACCTGTGCCAGCCTTCCCCAGGATTGTCTGTGTGGTTGTATAAAACTCTTGTCTCAAAGTGTGCAAGTGTGTGTGTGTGTGTGTGTGTGTGTGTGTGTGTGTGTGTGTGTCAGCTACTTGGGCAGGGACATGAAGCACTGGTTGGACAGTGTCCTGGAGGTTTTAGTTTGCCCACTAGGCTGAGATCTTTATCCTATAGCTGTGCCAGTGGGGAGTTTTATTGGGGACCTGGAGAAACCAGCCCCAGCCTGACTGTGATCACTGTGTGCTCTTAAGGGAAATTGTACTTTATTGTGTGTGTATTTATTATCCTTTCCCTGTATGGACACCCCACACTGGTGTTTGTGGTGAGGATTGAAGCTCCTTGATTGCTGGGCCAGAGCACAGGCATCACAACAATTATGCTCAATATCTTTATATACATTTTCTTCAAATTTTTCTTGATCTTGTCTCACACTATGCTTAATCTGTTTGTCCAGCTTGTTTATTTCAGTTTCTTAAATTGTAATTAGACCTCTCCATTTCTTATATTGTCTCTCACCTTAATCAGATATCTTGTTCTTATGGAAATATATCCCCCTGATGTTGTATACCTAGATCCTGATTTTAAACATTTTTTTGATTTTTTGCACTCAATTTCTCTTTCAAATCTTTCCACATTCCATTTACAGTTTTTTTCACTGAACACCTCACTCCCCTTAGTTTTATATAGTGACTGTTTTGCTTCCATATAGTCTGTAATTGAACTTCTATACATTAGTTTAAATTTCAGTTTGGCAGAATTATCTAGCAACAAATTAACCTTTACAACCCCAGGATCACTACACATCAATGGTGGTAAAACTTGACTTAAACAGTAATTTCTTTAGTAACATGAACAATGTCTATGTTCCATCCCCTGGTAGCTTTTTTTACAATCTGAATCAATCGTGGTTCCTGAACATAAACTGTAAATAATGTCCTTACTAATGATGTTGAATTAATATCATCCCTGCCTGTTTCTGATAAATCTAAGTTCCCAGCCATTATTATTCTTATCTCCTATGTTTTATGCAAGAAATGTATGAATTTCTCTAAGTCATCAGCACTTGACTTTGGTGGTCTGTACACTCCAACAATTGTTATATGTTGCAGGGTTGTCCTATTGTCACAGTTACACAGTCTATAGCGTTGGTGTTATCATTGAATGTGTAATAATCACAGGTCTCATAACTCTCTTTAATCCCTATCATTACACCTCCACCTGATTTTCTGTTAGAATGTCTGTTACAGTAAAAACATTTATACCCTGACAGAACTAGTTCCCAGTTTTTGTTCTTTAACCATGTTTCACAAACAATAACATCAATGTTGTGGGAACACAGCAAATTTTCCAATAAAAAAAATGTCATTATTTCTGCTCCTAGCATTAACAACCATCAGAGATGCATCAAATGTTGCTATCTGTGAAATGTTAAATTTTCAACCTGGCAAAAATCCTGCCTAGTGTTTATCAAATATTGCAAAATATCTGATGCAAATATTCTCCTTCCTGATCTTGACAAATGCACGCCATCCTGTCTGAACACGTGCGCCCAAAGCTAGGATTGGATGCTCTACACATTTCCATTTTTCAAAACAGGACAATTTTTCCATGTAGGTATTTACCTAAAAAAAATCTTTTCATGTACAGTGATGTAATGATTATTTCTATAGGTTATTTGTGAAAAGTATATCCTAGCATCGGTGCAAGCTTTTCTGAGAGGGCTGTCAGTTCCCTACTAACAGTCTGAGAATCCTTGTGGATGACATAATTTGTACCAACACAAATAAAAACGGATCCGTACTTCCTTACATTAATGCATTTCAAGGCGTGTGTCATATCTTCCATTTTTGCTCCTGGCAATCACAACACTATTTGATATTCATTATCTTCTCTGTGAATATAAGCATCAGTTCCTCTAATAATTGCATCTCCAATTGCAAGAATAACTTTGCTGGCCAGCTCTGAATAATCTTCAGCTTCGAATACAGTAACACCTGCTCTGTCAGTTGTTATGAAGGATAGATCTTCATAACCATTAGTCTTACTAATCCCACTGTTTTCATTCTGTAATAATTCTCATCCAGCTGGTATTGTAAATCCACAGCTTGAACCATGCACTCAGCATCTGTCTTTCTCTTCTTTTTTCTTACAGAAATGTTCTTCAATCCTTCCACATTCAGTTTTGATTTATTCCTTTTCACCTGCCCCTTGCCTCTTTTTTCTACCTTCTCCATTGGAAAGGTGATGCCTTTTTCTGTAGACTGAGTGTTTTCTGATAGACAGATATCTTCATTCCCTGTCATCAGTGTGTTACATAACAAAGCAGAATCCTTTTTACTATATATTCTCTTTCCTTTACAGTCATTAGTCAGTTTCTTTTTCTTCCTTGTTATTTGCTGTGAACGTCTTCCATTTTTTGTTTCCTTCTAAACAAACTGGATCATAAAATTGCTGAATACTTGCAACTAGAATTCCAACGTTGTCAGGGGCATTGTCTTGTTTCATAGGGGATGAATGATCTTTTCAGACAATAGATGCATCATTTCCTAAATGTGCTCAGATTGTTCTATGCCTAACATTATTTAGTTCATCAGTCCAGTCATTAATATATGAAACAACAGTTCTCCAAGTAACGCCAATTGCACAAGTACAATCATCAAGTCTAGATTTACTTCTAACAATGGTAAGCAAATCATACAACTTTTGACATAAAGAACACAGATCACCAGTGTTATCAGCTGTTACTTTTAAATATGCATGGCATTTATTACACTATACAAGATATTTGTGCATTAGCAAATCATTAATTGCATAGTCATTTAAGGAATCCATATTCAGCTTCACGCGAATAAAATATTGTAAAAGAAAAGAATAATCAAAATCAGTAACCACAGAATTCAGAGAGAACTTAAATCAACTTCTGTGACAAAAAATCATACCAGCAATATACAACTAAATATTAAATTAAGTACAGTCTTTGTTTTGCAGCATATCACACCGTAATGATGACAGATTGGTCTCAGCTTTAGAAAAGTCAGCTGCGCAGCTGTGCGCAAGCCTCAGTCCAGCACACTCAGGTGAATCATATTAACTGCTGCTTACACAACTAAGTAGCATGATACTTTGGTAGTATATGGATGCTATTCTGCAAATGGCTGCACATGCACTAGATCCAGTGACAGACAGGGATAAGGCAGTGACCACAGCCCAGGCAATGTGAGTTTGGTTAGCAGTTGGGATGACTATACAGTGCAAGGGAGGAGTGTGGCTCTGGCTTCACACTCCAGGTACACCTAATGAATGGACTATGGGTTACATTCATGGATCATGAACCTATAAGCACTTGCAGCTATAATGCATATGTAAATTAGTGAATAGATACTTGTCCAGGTGAAAGTGTGAAGGAATACTGCAGGCAGCACACACTGAAGTCAGAGAGCCACTGCAAGTGAATGAGATCCTTTTCTAGAGGAAGGATATGCCATTCCATGGAACTTGTAAGCTGGCCCACAGTCTACCACCCAGGTCTTGCCATTGGGGAATAAATGGATCAACTGGGCTACTCAGATAGAAAGAAATGGGCTGTAAGCTTCACCCCTAGCCCAGGACTGTCTGGCTTTTGTCTTGGAGAATTAATGGACCAACCAAATGCAGTTAAAAAGGAGCCATCAAGCTAGTCCTTATGAGGGGAAAAAAGGTCCTCAACTGTCCAGATTTTCATCTCATATTTTTGGTCTGCTCCTCATAGAATTTGTAGTTTCCTGGCAAATCATCGAGGATTGAAGTCACCAAATTATGACATGTATTTCAGTTTCAGACTTCATATTCTTCAGAAAATGCATACTAACACAAATCCTGTTATTTTAGGAGCGTTCTAAGTTTATAGGAGCAATATTTAAAATCTGTCCCCATTTTTGAGCCTATGTCCTCCCATTGTTTTAGGCTCTGCCCAGATTTCTTGCATTAAGAGGCTGAGAGGTATGAAATGGCTCCATACGCTAGATCATCCTTGTCAACATTCTTTGAGCACTTTTGTGTATAGGATGAGAGAGGTTGGCAGCTGTAATAGTACTATGTAAAGAGAATGCCATATCTGGATATAGTGTGTCTGAGTAGTGTGGCCAGCAGTTTTTTTAAAACTGTAATGGATGGCTGTACTTGAACTTCTCTGTGTTTCAATAACACACAGCTGACCCCCTCTGCTATTCCCCACTACAATGCTGCCATGAATCATGGAATCCTTAGCTACATGAGCAGAGGTTATATTTACATACTTCCTTCACTGCTGAGCCCATCTTTGCACAAGCAGCTTTAATCATTGTAACTGTCTACTACTGCATGCATCTGAACACAAGTCACTATATCTGCCCATATAAAAAAGTGAGAGTCTTCTTACTATCAAGAAGGTCTTTGTGAATCTCAGAGTCTGCCATAAAATTTTGTCAAACGATAAAAAATAACCAACTGTCACACAGCGTATTGGTGTTTATGTACTCCTTTATGTACTTTTGATAACCCATATATATGGCCAAGATAAACATTTATAAAGTGTACATAGAATTCACCAAATCTAACAATTCTGATGCTTAAATATGACGATCATTCTTCAGGTGGCTAAGATAGTTATTAGTTAAGTTGAGGAGAAAAATCAATGTTAGACGAGTGTTAAGTCACATGTTCCTTATATAGCTCAAAGCCTACAAGTACAGTTTCGACTCATTTGTCAGGCACTTTATTAATAATAGCAATAATTCTTAAATCACTGACAAGCATTTTAAAGCCATCATTTCTTCTGCAATAATACTTTAATATAGCCAGATTTTATTGTGACAGAAAGACAGTGAATTATGCTTTCTTATACTTTCTCAGAGTTAGAAATTATCGGACTGCACGATAGCATAAACTGTGAGGAAGATAAGAATTGGTCGTAGTGAAATATACAAAATTCTCGAAAATTCTACTTACTGTAAGGTTTTAGTAAAATACAAAGGTAATTTTGTAGTGGCAGTACCATTAGGGCAGTATCTATTTAAACAGAGCTAAATATACTGACCATAAGTGTATTTGTATGTTTTAAACAGTTGCAATTACACTTCTATCACTGTGAGTAAGATTTTAATTAGCTATGACTAGAACTTGGTCACTGTTTAAGTAGTGTTGACTACATCCTGGAACATTCATTATTGCCTGTTTGAATCTCTTCTGTGAGAAGTGTCACATTGTGCTCCTGTGTACACAGGTGACTGGGACTCGTTCTTTGAGTTCCCCTTTGTAAAATCAGAAATAAATACTATTTGATAACTTTTCTGGTCTCCTCTGATCATTGCTAAATTTTGCTTTCTTCATATGAAGATTTTTCCTGAAGTTAATATCGAGCACATCCCTTTGTAAGCATTGTCACTTGTATTCATTTATTTTAAAGAACATTCCCTGATATACCCGATGCCAGTTATTTATTGGAAGTCGGAGTCTTAATCTCAGATCCACAATTTATGTGCTCCAGCTTCTACCTTGCTCATATAACAATCAGCATATTTAAAATTATATGCAGTCAGTTCAATAAGCCGGTATTTAAAGGGAACATGCCTCTCAAATAAATTGAATAGCCAACCTCAGATACAATCATTTATATTCCTTTCAGATGAAGTCTTAATTTTTTTTTAGTTTATAATCATGCGCTTTAACAAATAACTATAATTGCTGTTGAAACTGATTGTAGCAGTAGGTGCTAATTAAAAGTTTCAGCCAGCTGTCTGTACTTCTTTAATGCTTTTCTTTAGGGAAGCTTCATTTCAGTAACATCCTGTAAAATTAGTTTGACAAAACTCATGCTGATTTAAAGACAATGCTCATTCCATTTGGCCATAAAACTAGATTTATTTTTTTTCCATAATCAGATTGTTTCACTACCCTGAGACAACTAGGCACTATTCCAGCTTCAATATAAGAAGACAAACTATTCACTGCCAGCATAGCTCAACAGCCTGAATAAAATATACATTTGTATTTTATTGTGTTTTCACAAAGGTGCCTCTGATGTGCTATCTACCATTAGAAATGTCAGCCATAAGGTCAAGTATAGTTCTAACAGTAGACAATGTTACTTCTATCACAAACATATTTTATCTTTCCTTAAAGCATATATCATTCTACAATGCTAGCAATTAAATAAGAATCATTATATCCATTTACATACATATTTTACTTTTCTATTAACCAGATTTGTGAGAAGTGGCCTATTTGTATGGGAGGCTTGAAGTGATATTCATACTGACTAGGAGTAACTTTGGTTATGACACTGAGGAAATTCCTGCTGCATTAAATGTGCAAATAAGCCCCCCTAAATTATGAGAATCAGATGTAATCTTTTGTTGAAACTATTAATAAAGCCTTTTAAGTGTAATGGAATCAGTAACACTAGCTCAGGAATTCTAGGAACTTGGCAAAAAAAAGTTTAAGCCCTGCACCATATGAGTACATTACCCCCCCAACCCCATCACAACCACCAGGTTTCAATACAGTGTCAATACTGGAACATGAATCTAATTGATGGTGCCTTCTGACTGTAGCATCAAGAGAGTCTGCTCTCTAATGAGACACTTTATAGTACCATTATATTAGAGTATCGGGGAATTTTGAATGACAGGTCATATTAAAAATCATGGCTGCCCAGTTTTGTTAACTGCATGTTGTTCCTAAGTAAGGCTGGAGTTGTGATCAGCAGTCTGTTTGGATGGTAACCGTATACCTGCTTGATTTCACCATCACTCCTTATTCCCAGGTGTTGCAAAATACTAGCCTAATTTGGTGGAAGTCAAAAGACTTAAATTAATGAGTTATACCGTGGCAAAGGCAACAAAGTAGCAACAATCAGTTACAGGAATAATAGCATAAACGTTTAGAAGTATACAATTCATATTTAAGATGGCAGGTGCATTTTATAATACATATTTTCCATGGCATAGAAAAAAAGCTTTATAGATGAAAACTATCACACTGATTCTAACTGGGTGAACAACTTCCTATATTCCTGCATCCAAAATTCTGAAATAACAGATGTTCATAAAACACACGTATGCTCCACTCAACATGATTAATGTATATAAGCATTTTGCCTGTAACTGGTATATTAACGGATTTGCATCTCTTGTATAGTAAATGCAACCTGCACCTTCTTAACTAGTGGCACATGGTGTGTCCATGAGGAAAATGCTCTCGATCCTGTCTCATGGCATTAAATGGGATCTTACTGAGGAAGTAGTGTTTTTTACCAAAGTACCTTACAGTCTTTGTGGAACTGACATGTGGCCTCTTATACACATTTATAAATTCAGTGTATCGGAGGTATTTTGTTCTGAAAGCCTGGCACTATGTTTGGTGTCTTCTTGGGTGCTATTTGACTGCTGCTGGGGAAAGGGGATAGAAGGAGCTGATATATGAAAGCAAATGACTGTAGACCACTTTTAACTGATTATTGATATAGTTTGTTGGGGAAACTTCTATCAAAGAAAAATATGACCGTTGTATTTATAAGCTTCCATCACAGTCAAAGGTAATGTACCTTTTCTGAAAAGCCACATTCCTCTGAGATGTGTGTGTGTGCATGTTTATTTTGTATCAAAATACTGTATTAGAAGTCCATGATATTTTATATTGTGAACAGTCTTCAGGGATGACATATGACCTCTTATATACAGCTAGTAAATTATGTGTTTTGGGGGGGGGGGTTGTTTTGTTGTCAAAACTTGACGCTATGCTTGGTTTGCATCTGGAGGCTATGTGACTTTTGTACAACAGGCTAGGGGAGAAGGAGCAGGTGAATTATAAAAGCATATAGCAACTTCAGGACAATTACTGATTTAGTGTTATAGTTTGTTAGACAAGAGTATCTATAAAAAAAACTATAATGGCTTTTATAATTATTTGTTTCTTTCACAAGCAGAGGTACTACATCTTGTCAAAATGGCACATTCCACTGGGGTAGGGGGTATATTGAATCAAAGCATTATAGTATTTTTTTGAACTGTTGCTGTATTTAGTGAAATAAGGGCTCGTATATAAATTGATAAAAAGGGCTTTTCTTGTCACAGTCTAAGACTGTTTTTGTGTACCACCTGTTAATGAATGCATGAGCCAATGATTGAATTAATGAAAAATAACACCAGAGGCATGCATAATGAGAAATATGGCTGTTGCAGGTCTTGTCTCTCTCATAATTTATCCATATCTTTGTTATATGTTCTTGTTTCCCCTTGCATTCTTCCTGTCTCTCCCAAATCTTCTTCACCGAATCCTCCTCTACTTTCTGCATATGTACCTAAACCACCATAATCTGTTCTCTTTGGCTTCTGCTCTAATATGATCATTCCTTTGTCTTTCCCACAGCATACACCCCAAAGCCCATCTCAGGGACCTCATCTCCACTACCTCCAGCTTCCTAAGCTGCTCTGCTTCCACTTCCCACTTTGCACATCTCACTTTTCAACTTCTTTGGCATTCTCTTTCTCTCTACTTCTGATAGTCTGTGCAAATTGACTGCAGCTTTGACCTCCTCATTCAGACCCCCCCCCCCTCCCAGATACCTGAAGCTGTTAACCTGTTTCACAATTTTCCATTCTACCTCAGTTTTCAGCTTCTTCTGATTTCCCACATTTGCTACTATGGCAACTGTCCTGTCAGTACTCATTCTCATCCTATACGTGCCTTTAATTTTGTGGTCAGTTCTCCTATCATTTGAAGTTCCTGTTGAGAGTCTGCCTGTGATGCCACATCATCTGCATTCAGTAGCTCTGTTGTTTTGTACCCTCTGACCTGTTTATTAATGTAGTCCATCACTAGCGTCAACTGCAGTGGGCTGAACCTAGATATCCCCCCCCCCCACACACACACACACACATATACACATTGAAATCCCCTATGTGTTTCTGAATGATGTTTTTACTTGTGTCATTGGGTCCTTCTTCCATAGCCTGCACTAATTACATCTAAGTTTTTGGACTTTAACTTTGCAGGAATGGCCAAATCAGTTATCCTGAGATCTTGCAAATGCTTTCTCCAAGTCTGTCTAGTTGGACACTTTCTCTATTCTAGCTTCTAATTATTAGCTATACAATATCTTGTCTTTTCTGTACACTGTATGACTGCTTTTGACTCGAGACAAACCCTTCTACTTATAATGCACTAACTGAAATCCTGGAAGATACCATATATCATCATATGTTTAGAAACAGATGTATAGTACAGCAGTAAGTAGATTATCTGAACTAATTGGGACCTAGGGTAGTTCAGATAATCAAACTTATAATTGAATAAGATAAAAAATGTCTAAAATCTTTTCTTCTGCATGCAGGAATACACTTTTCAACAATTCAGTGTTCCAGTGGACAATACAGAATATTTTTCCCACAAAGGCTGGCTACAAATTCAAAAAACATGCTCAAGCAAATACATATGTTTTTCAGACTTAATGATTTTTCCTACCTGAAAACTTTGGAAGGCTGATTTGGATAATCGACATTTTAGATAATTGACTCAACTGTAAAATGCAAAGCTCAGGGTTCTAGTCTAAAAGTTCAGGGTTACTGGTGTATTTGAGATGAGCAGTATTTCTTAGGTCAGTTAGCACAAAGAAATATTTTCTCAACTTTTCTCATATCCGAGGGTAGATTAGTAGTGGTAAAAAAGATAATTTAGGTGCATCTTAAGGTATTCAATGTTTTAGGTTGCTGTGAAATGTTCTGGCAGTCTTGAGAATTAAATGGTGCTTTTCTAATATAAGAAAGTGAATAAACAGCTCTATATACACTTTCAATTAAAAATTACATTTATTCATTAATGTACACATACATACATATATGCACATATACATGTGAGTGTATATGTGTATGTCTCTGTGCTTGTGTGCATGCACTGGTGTGCCCTAGTAACGTTTGACTAAGAAGGCATCTAAAGAGCCTTTCACTAGCCTTTAAGAATCAAAGTGAATATTTTTAATTTTAGTTGAATGCAAAGGTATTAACTGAATTATTCCTTCCACACATCATGTACACAGAGATTGTATCAGTCCAGCTGTACTTTGCCGAATTCAGGAAACATTCTCAGTTTATTAAATTAATCTCAAGGTTAGTTATCAGAAATCCTTTGAAAAATGAAAGGTCATGATCTACAAACTGAGTTAACACAAGTTCCATAATTTTTCGTGTAATCACAAGAAGGTTCTGGTTGCCGACAGGCTGCAATTATTTTTGTATATGTATCTTTGGTTCTGATACAAATGTATACCTGTAATGTAGACGTGTTTCCAATATTGTAAAAATTATGTACTTGTTAGTGTTAAACCTGAATGAAAGACAAATATTGCATTCCAGTAAATGTCTTAGTGAATACTTGTGTGTGCTTTTTTCTTCCTCAAACTATTGGCTTTTGTTAAATGTATTTTTATTCAAAGAAATCTCTATGATGCAGAAACCAATGCAGAGGCAGAATAATTCAATGCATATGTTCTTTAATAAATAGATGATGAATTACATATGTGGTGGGGAAGATAATTTGTTTGAATTTTTCTCATGTTGGCTGTCGGTGTAGTCTCTCTCCTAACACAGACACAACTGGAAATAAAAACTGTGCTAAAATGCCTTCTTGAGCCTAAATCTGACCAGTACATATGAGCAAGCTGGGATACTTTATAGTCTTTGAAATGTGCAAAGAACTGAGTCACATGACTTGGAATAGACTTTGTGGAGGAAATGTGTTTCTAAAGTGCCTTCTTAATCCTATATTTGACCTCTGTATATGAGCACCTTGGGATTTTTTATAGTCTCAGGAATTATTACTAATGTCCCAATATCTTTAGTTGTCAGTGCAGTGTGTTCACGGCCTTAGTGGGCGATGAGTGAATGTTCACACTCATTTACCTAGTTTCAGATAGCTTGTAGTGAACATGCTTATGGTACAATACTGAAAGCATAACATTTTGACTACAATTAATGAGCTCTTCAGCTTTTACATGAATATTCATCTACTTGCTATTTTCAAATATCACATGCTTTTTGATGCTCTATGTGTTTTTTTCTCAGCATCTTAAATGAAGAGTGAACAGGATTTTTTCTTTGGTAAGTGGATAATGACCTGATGAACCCTTTGCAATCCCTTTAGAATTCTATTTCACCCACTTTTTTATTCTATTATTGATAAGTCTCCATCTTTCTCATATAGGAATTTAACCAACTTAAAACAAAAGTTATGTTATAAAGATATGTTGAGGGTAGAAGGAGTAAATATTAATAAAAATCAGACTGCACCCTGTCTAAACTGTTGCTGTAATGCTATAAATAGTCATACCTCTTTTGTCCATCCAATAAGTGGGAAGGAATATAAACTCAGTTGCTTTGCCACGTACAATGCTATACACATGGTTTATCTTGCTACATGCAAACTGCATACTGCTTTTTACATACATAAATCGACAAGACGTCTTAAAGATAGAATTACTGAGCATAGGTCTGACACAAGAAGAAATATTAGTACAAATTCATTAGCTAAGTATACAAATGAATATGGTAGTGCTCATACTTTTATTTTTATGGCAACAGATAAAGTAATAGTAAATTTAAGAAGAGTCAATTTTAATAATCAATTAGAGATGAAGGAATGTGAATGGATTTCAAGAATGAATGCAGACACTTTATAGGTTCATAGGTTGATACTAGGCTATCTGCCCTAGGGCAATTATAAGCCTAGCCAGAATGTGTTTGGCTTTCGCCTCCCTTTTAGATTAGTTAACTATGCCTCTGTATAGTAGGTCACAGAAGAGAGCCTTTTTAAGTTAAGTTTACTGTGTCTCTCTCTAGCAGGGACATAGAAGAGATCCCAGGGGTAAACCTACTATCTCCCATCCACTCGTCAAGACTTCTCTTGAAGAGGGCCAGTGAGGGGCTCTGCCTAATATGAATTGGGATTTTGTTCCAAAGTGAGGGGAGCCTCTGGGACACGAATTTGTCCCTCCAGCATGTCCTATTTATTGCTGTGCTGAGGTTTAAGTCCCTGGAGTGTGTAGCTCTAAGGGATTTGGATTTCCTGAGGTGTAGCATGTCCATTAATTCTGGGTTGGACATGGCTTTATACGTCAGGCATAGATCACCTCTGAGTAGGCAGTAAGCAACTGAGTAGAGCTGGAGTTTCTTTAGCCTAACTGCATAGGGCATCTGTTTGAGTCCCTTGATCCTCTTGGTGAGGTACTTTTGGGGTCTCTCCAGTTGCTGCAGGTGTCGGGTAAGGTACATCCCAAATGGGGCATTGTATTCAATTATGGGCCTGATGAGTAGAGGGGCACAATGACCTCTCTTGATCTAGATGTGAACCCCCTTACCTGGTATTAACCAGACAGTGTCACTAAACCTATACTGAAGCACAAACAAATGTGCCTGCAATAATTGTGTTTTACTTTTAAGGTCTTAATTGAATGATGATTAATTAATTATTAGGCTGTGTGTATTGAATATTTAAGTGAACTGTTTTACTTTTGATGGTTATACACTGATGAAGGGTTTTTTTTACTTAAAAGCTTTGTTTTGCAATAAACAGTCCGTTTCTAATGGCGTTATCCAGTTTTCTTATTTTTTGCATCATAACTTCACCACGTGGACTGCAATTTTACTCTATATTTTGCTTTTGGTGTGAATTCATTTTAAGTCTTACCAAGCTTACACCAAATTTACCTAAATATTGCTGATGTGTCAATACCCCAAGAAATGTTATAGTTATGATATAGGTATGCACACTTCAATGTTCAATAATAAATTAATAACAATATTGCACATCAATAATCAATGGCATTCACAAACTGCCCTTATCCATTAGGTAAATAGGTGCCAAACCAGTGATAAATTTGTGATTTACTCTCTACTGGTCCAAGTTACATTTGACTATGTTAGTGGTGAGCTTTGCTTCACATGGACGGGAATTCTGTTCCAGAGAACGTATAACCTTTAAGACACATACCTGCCCCTCGAACAAGTCCTGTTTATGTTGCAGATGAGGTTTACTTCCTTAGAATTGATATTTCTGACTGTACTTGTTTTTGCAGATGTGCAACAAATCCATAAGTGTAAGATTAGAAAATTCTTGTAGGCTAGGCAAAAAAAAAAAAAAATCAGGGCACAGCAGTCTGTCAGAGGCCAAATATAGGCCTTGGGCTATGAGTCATCCTACATAGGACTTGTTGTTTACTCTGTGTATTCTTTATGTGAGGAACCTCTTTGGGTCTCAAACTGTGTCAAATTCTTGGTCAGATATATACCAAAGGGTGCATTATAATTAATGACTGGTCTGATGAGAGCTGAGTACAGGGGATCAATGACCTCCATGGACCAGGATACTATACCCTTACTTATAAGTCCTGCAACACAGAATGACTTCAACTTTATACCATTCAATAGGATAATTAGCAAGGACCCATTCATTGCATTTCACAGGTATTGCATCACATGCACAAAAATGTGATTGTGCAAAAAACTAGTGAAACACATGAGAATACATATATAGCTGCAACAATGGCCACAGTAGCAGCCACTCACTTGCAAATAACAGCACCAACAAAGTATCAAAGATGGCTCTGTTCATATGGGTTGATGTTTAAAGCCACCTTAGATATTCCACAAGCATATGCTATCTTTGACAGTGCAAGTGCACATTTTTAATTTTTGACTTTTACCTGGTTAACCAGGTCTTTTCCATTAGAAACACATCAACATTTTCCAACTGTGGCCTAAGCAATGTTAAATACAACATATATAAGGGCAGCATATGTTTGAGATGAAGAAGAAGAAGAAAAACAGGGACCTAGAATAAAACACATGTAGGGATGCTGAGAACATATACAACTTTACACAGACAGGGAAAAGAGGTCAAGACTGAATCTGCTTCAACTAACATGGTCCCATAGATTTAATGTACTAGAACTTCAGCATGACATTTACATTATACATCACAGAAAGTAGGTGAGGAAAGTAAACAGGATGTGGATAGAGGCCTTACTGAAACTGAATGTCAAACTGGTAGAAGTAAGTGACAATAGTGGGGGGGGGGGTTAAGGTTCATTATTAGGAGCAGTTCTGTAAATTCTGTATAGCATATTTGGAAGAGGAGAGCTCCTACTGATTTCCTGTAATGCTAGACCTTCACTGCCTGCCCTGTTAGTTCAATTCCTTTCAGATCTCATGTAAGCAATGTCTAGACATTCCATTATCTTTCTGGTATAGCATTTAGAAGAAAAAATAACCTGACAGTGGCCGGATGCGGCTTCAAGAATAGGAGGACACGAGGCAATTAGTGAGAGCTGACTGCCACCTTTTCTTGTGAACACAGCCAAAAAGAGAATCTGGATGCATGATTTTGTACACCACAATGCCAAAACAACTCTGGACTATGGACGTGGTCAGTGGTTAAAAGTTTAATACAATGATATCACAAAATAGCAACAAAGCTTTCAGTTAAAAACAAACCCTTCCTCAGTGCAGTCTTTTAAAAACTCTAAACATACATTCAACAGTTAATACAACATTTAAGCTGAACACACAACACAGCCTGCCAATCAAAACAGTTCCTGATCATTCATTTAAACTTCTTAAAAGTATACAGCTAAGAAAACTATACAATGTATCATAATTTAACAAATAGTAAAATAATTTATTTAGCATAAACAACTTTGCTTTGATTTTAATATTGGTTTAATACTAACCATTGTGTTAATTCCAGATGGTGCACCTGACTTCATAAGAGTGATCAAATTATATTTGCAAACCTCCAGTTTATTGTTTAAATCTCCTCCTGTTGCATCTCTCTGTAATGTTTGTGTGACCCTAAACTTAATTCAGGCCCTACACCCATTTTCAAAATGTGATTAGCTAAGGCATTTGTGTTAACCTGTCTATGGATCTCTGAACAATGTTCAATAATCCAGTCTTTTAACTTGTGAGTTGATTTCTCTGTGTAAAAGGCTAACTTCCATTCTCTACTAAACTCTCTTTTGCCTCTCCTAAAGACTAGCTATATAGGCCACTTTTATTATTCTTACTTGATGAATCAACTGCTTAGTCACCCTAGGCTGGCCTTCTTTTTCTCCTTTTCTCTCCTATATTCCTAGCTCAAGTTATTACCTCCTGCTTTCTCTAAAATAAAATATTTTACTTCATTTTTTTTCTTTCTGTGCTGAAACCTAACTAAAAATGTTAATTTTACCATTAGACTTTTCTATTGTAGGCTGTTTGTAAAATCCTGTTTCATCTATTGTTATATTTTTGACTGAACTCTTTTGTAATCAATATTGTTTGTTGTTTTTGTGGAGCTTTTCTCCCCGGGCCTCCACTGAAAACGGGCCCCAAAGCCCAGTGGACCTCCCCGGTAATCGAACTGAAATAAATAAATAAATAAATAAATAAAATGATGAGCATTTTACACAGGTGGCAAGATACACAATGCTGACTGTATTACAATTTGCAAAACAATGGAAACTAAATTCCTTATTTGGGTATAAATGCACAAAAGAGTTATCAGGAATAATATGCTTACAACTCATGCAACTAAAACATGGGTACATTCCAGTTTTACTGCGGTTCATTTATTATGACCACTAGGAAAGTCCTTATAACAGTCTTCTTCTTAAGTTGGGGCAATTTCTATAAGAGAAACTAGGTTTTTCACTTGTATATGGCATAAGGAGCCCTTTTGTAACATATTCTCTTTAGGATCTCTTAAAAATTTTGGCCAGTAGAAGATATTTCCATACTTAAAGTCATTTATATCCAAATTTTTTTTACACAAGTAGCGAATGTCACTGCATGGGAAGTGCAAGCATTACCATCCACATTTTTCATCATGGAATCATTAATATGCAGGAACAGAGGAGTCATACTTGCTGATCAAATTGCATGTAACAAACAGCCTGTCATCTGAGTGGAGGTATACACATTAACATAAATTTCAGGCTGTGTCATCATTTAATCGAACACCACAGAGTGCCCAAGGTTGAGCCAAAAGTGAGAAAACGATGTAACAACAAAGGTTGAAAATATGGTTCTTATGAACCAGTTTTTCACTGACATTGAGAATGATTTACAGAATGAAATTATGAAGCAGGAATGTGAGCTTACCAGTCTTCCATGTTTTAGAGAGCGCATGCATATGTATAGTTCCATGCTTGAGAGAATGACTGTTTATGAAAGTCATTTACATCTTGTGAAGAAGTGTAAGCTTCTTAGGGATATTAAATGTCTAAGTCTGGAAATATCTTCTCCTGGCCAAAACCTTCATGACCTCCTAAAGAGAATATGTTACAAAAGGACTCCTTATATGCTTTACACTCTTTTTTTGAAAACTGAGGCTGGGACTTTCCATAACGTTCAAACTCACTCTTCACAAAATGCGGAGTGTTCCACATCTGCTCCAGTTGTTCAACCTAATGCTATGCCTGCTATTAACATGCTGAACCCTCATGTCTCGACCACTACTGAGAATGTGAATCCCATGCAGGATTTTCATCAAACAGCAGTTCCTTTACATCCATGGTTACCGGAGAGTGCAGAAGCTCACAGCAGAAATGACTCAAAGAGGAGAATGAGGAGGAGGAAGAGAATAGTGGGTCACAAACACACATTTTGTCATTACATCAAGCTTGACTGATAAACATGAAATTACAAATATTTCTGATTTATCTTTAACTACAGCTGATGTTAGCTTATTAAACAAAGGATTACAATTTATTCCATCTAATTCAGACTCATTAGTACAAGCCCTCACTGATTTAAAATCATTTGTGAGGAATCTTAATTTAAAATTAACCTTTAAAGAATCATTCTCCAGTCTTAGTAATGTATGTAAAAAATCCAGTACATTTGCACCAGTTAGCTGTCCTTTGCTAACTGCTTTTTCAAATGTCTGTGAGCAAGAACATTGTTGTTTGCATGAACAAAAGGAGAAGGGCAAATTTTATAATTTAACTGATGAGAAGCATAAAGCTCTTATTAAATTACAAAATAATAATATTGTCATAAAGCAGGCTGATAAAGGTGATGCTATACTCCTCTTTAATAAAGATGACTACACCTTTAAGAAAATACACCTTTAATAAAATTAACAGGTCTAACATTGCTGATATGATTCATATTGTTAATATGAGTATATATGAATTACAAATAATGGATGATATTTTGATTGAGGACAAATGAAGTTAAAAAAAAATAATCACTAGAAACTGGGGCATGTAACAATCTATGCCAGAGTTGAACCAATATAGCACTAAAAAACTAGTTTCTCTTATAGAAATTGCCCCAGTTTGAGAAGAAGAAGAACTCTGCGCAGCAATTGGAGAGACCCCAAAAGTTCCTCACCAAAAGGATAAAGGGATTCCAAAATCTGTCATATGCTGCCAGACTGAAGAAACTCCAGCTCTATTCAGTTGCATACTGTCTGCTCAGAGGTGACCTGTGCCTGACATACAAGACCATGTCCAACCCGGAATTAATGGACATGCTCCACCTCAAAAAATCCAAATCTACCAGATCCACTAGAGCAAGCGACTTAAACCTTAGCACAGATATAAATAAGACATGCTGGAGGGATAGATTTGTCACTCAGAGACTCCCTATGCTGTGGAATAAAATCCCAGTCCATGTGAGGCAGAGCACCTCGCTGGCTCTGTTCAAGAGAAATCTTGACTGGTGGATGGGAGATCGTAGGTTTACCCCGGGAATCATCTCTGTGTCACTGCTGGACAGAGGCAAAATAAACTAATGGGCACAATATTTTTTAACATTAGGGGTGGCGTAAGCCACAAAACTTTGGGCTAGGCTTATAAATGCCTTAGGGCAGATAGCCTAGTATAAACCTATGAACCTAAGATGACTATGTAATAAGGACTTTCCTACTGGTCATAATAAATGTACTGCAGTAAAAACTGGAATGTACCCATGCTTTAGTTGCATGACTTGTAAGCATATTATTACTGATAACTCTTTTGTGTATTCAAAAACAAATAAGGAATTTAGTTTCTATTGTTTTGCAAATTGTAACACAATCAATATTGTTTATCTTGCCACCTGTGTAAAATGTTCAGCATTTTACATAGGGAAATCTATGCGCAAGTTAAACGACCATATTACTGAGCATTTTTCAGAGATTTATAGACAGGTTAACAAAAATGCCTTAGCTAATCACATTTTGAAAATGGGTGCAGGGCATGAATTTAAGTTTAGGGTCACAAAAACATTAGAGAGAGATGTAAGAGGTGGAGAGTTAAACAATAAACTGGAGGTTTGCGAATATAATTGGATCACTCTTATGAAGTCAGATGCACCTCCCTGGAACTAAAACTAGGGTTAGTATTTAACCAATATTAAAATCAGAGCAAAGTTGTTTATGCTAAATACATTTTTGTATTATTTGCTAAATTATGATACATTGTAGTTTTCTTAGCTGTAGCCTTTTAAGAAGTCAAAATGAATGATAAGAAACTGTTTTGACTGTCAGGCTGTGTCATGTGAGCAGTTTAAATGTTATTAAGTATTGAATTTATGTTCAGAGTTTTTAAAAGATTGCACTGAGGAAGGGTTTGTTTTTACCCAAAAGCTTTGCTGCTGTTTTGTGATAGCATTGTATTACATTTTTAAACTGAGTGTGTCTGCTGTCCGGAGTTTTTTTGACTTTGATAATTACTTTTGTCTCTCAGACCTAGTTTACAGTAGAGTTGGTCCTTTATTGTTACCTTGTACACCACAATGCAATTGAGTCATGAATTTAAGGTGATATTGGTGTATCACCAGCTTCCCTTAAAATATGATATAGCAATGATGATGATGCCCTAACAATCCGCCAAAGAGGTTACTGTGTCCTTTATCACTGAAATAATTACTAGTGCAAGCTTACACACACGCGCACGCATACAGATTTTTGAAAATGCAGATATGTGATTGGGAAAAATATCTACTGATAAGTTATCAGTTGTACTGGAAAGTTAGTGGGGTTTGTTTTACATTTGTTTTTTGTTAGGGGTTGGAGATGGGATATAGAGCAGTGCCCTGTGAACGTTTTTTTCTTTTTTAATGAATCCTTGCCCATGCTTTTTTGCGTATTTGACAGCAGTGATTTATGTGTTAAGAGATTTCTCCCTTTTTTTAGCTGGTATGATCATAGTGTTGGCATTCTTATGCATGGACAGCTTGTTCTCTACAAAAAGTAACATTTGTTTTTGCTTTGTTTATATGTTCAATGTTTGGTATGTTAGTCATGTACATTAGTGTCATGTGAAACTGATCTCTTTTGTTATACATTTTGAGAGTTGCTCTTGTGCTCAGTGTGTGTGTGTGTGTGTGTGTGTGTGTCTGTGTGTGTGTGTCTGTGTGTGTGTGTCTGTGTGTGTGTGTCTGTGTGTGTGTGTGTGTGTGTGAATACAAGTGACCAAGCTGGTAATAAAGATATACAGAGAATAATATAATGCCTTTCTTTATGATCATAGAAGCTAATGATAATTTTGCTTATGAAGGTCATATGCAATATGGCACACAGAATTATTACATAAATTGAACAAACCTAAATTACATAGTTTAAGAATTAGAGTCTAAACCGGTACTAATATGTGGGTCATAATGAGCTTACATAGTAGCCTTAACAAATCTTAAGCATCTTTAGATTAAATATGAAGTGAAGAGTATTTAACATGCAAGAAGTATAAAGATGTTAAGAGATGAGACTGCAATCTTATGCTTAACATCGTGTTTTTTTATACAAATACTGCAACCTTCATTCCTGTAATAATAGATATTTTATACAAATGTGCACTATCCTCAGACACACACAAACACACACAATTGGAATGGTTTGCAAAATGAATCTTTCAACAGGAAGAAAATCAGACCACTAATTTAAAGATCTTTTTTCTCATTAATGTACCAGTCACTGTTAAGATTAGTTACAACATAATTAAATTCCATTAACCTGATTACTACTGGATACATAGTTTCAGAGTACAAGCACTCACAAATGTGTGTGTGTGTGTGTGTGTGTGTGTGTGTGTGTGTGTGTGTGTGTATAAGTAAACGAACAGAGAGCATTCTTGCCATGCATGTTTCAGTATGGACAAAACATTATGTTTCAACTATGCACAAAAACAGAGAAAGAAATAAAGAAAAATGAAAACTACTTAACCTTCTGTACATGAGCTGTCACACATGCATGCTAGTTCTTCAAATGATAAAAAATTCTCATTTAATACCGGTTGTCTAGCTGTCTATTTAACAAAGATAGCAAGAGATGTTTTGCTTACATATATATATATATATATATATATATATATATATATATATATATATATATATGTATATATAAAATGACTGCAGTATTCTATTTGTAAATTATATTCACAATGCTCCTCAAACAAAAGCATTTAAAATTGCCAGGAGTTGTTTTATCCACTTCATGAATAATAGCAGTTAATGATATAATATCACATTTCACAAAAAAAAAATCCATATATATTTGAACAGAGTAAGCACCACCAATATTAAATTTCTGTTAAATCAACAGATTGTTTTACAGAATATGACACTATTTTAAGAAAGCAATATTACACACTGCTTAATGTAATATACAGCTGGAGTTGTAAGGTGTTTTGTTATTGGTGTTATGACTGAACCTAAGGACCCTGTCAAATATCAGTGAAAGTGTGGCAGTTACTTCTGGTATGTTTGTAATCTTTGCAGGCATTTTGTCAAGGAGGCACAGTGAAATTAGTAGGTCTCAGCAAAGGCCCTGCAATGGTGTCATGCACAATTAATGTCCCCAGGTAGCAACTCCATTAGTCTTATGAAGTGAGCTCACAAATGGGGATTCGAATAGGGATGTGCCCTGGGGCATTAACTGAGCTTACTGCCTGTTCATCTCCTACCCTTAAACTCAACATAAAACATACTTCCTGATTTTAAAAACATTATTCTGTTTAGTCTTTTATCCCTTTACCAGTTTCTGATTTTCAGAACATGCAGTGTATGCTTACTCTTGCATGTAAAGCACATGCATTAAAAATACACAATTTCCAAAAATTCAGAAAATATCTTTTGTGTAACTGGTGGTGTTAACATTTAATAACCAAAGATAACACTGGTTATGGTGTTTGTATCTGTACATTTTGTGACTGGCATATGATATCCGTTTGTGCATGCATTCAGACCTTACAGAAATCTAAACAAGAAATCTATTCACATAATGTAACATAAGAATTTTTGATCAGCCTGTTAAGCAGAGTGCAAATCATGTGCTATAATTTATTAACAGTTTTCTTTGAGGGTTTAAGACCCAATATTTTTTCTCTGATGAAAATGATCCTGCAACCTGTAAACAACACAGCTGAATTTTATTTATCGCATGGAAATATAAAATGCAAGAATTCTACTGCTTTGTTTTAGTGTGAGCATAATCATATTTCAATAGGATAGAATATTCAGTCTGTGCTTATATGCTCAACCTTTTTCTCCTAAAGTCCTACATTATAAGCAAGCAATAATGCCCAACAGGATGTGTGTATTAATGTGTAATTAATGCCCACCCAGGGGTATCGGAGGGCCTCTACACCCCTGAAAGCGTGTTACACATTAACACACACCCTGGAGGACATTATTGCACCTAGAGAATGGGCAATCTGTAAAATTGTTTTACTTATATATATATATATATATATATCACTATATATTTAAGTGTATTTTTGAAGTAAACTAGTTCCTCCGCCTAATGTTTCAAACTTGCTGTAGTATATGTTAATGGTGTTGGAGGAAGCATTTTACAGCCAAAATGCAACATTTTGAAAATAACCAGGATATTTACCTTATTTTTTGGTCCCTTACTCCTAAATCATTTGGTTGTTAATTACTGGAGATTGAAGTTGCTATATAATGACATACGTTTTAGCTTCCTCCTGTTTGTGCTTAAATGTTTACTCTTCCATGTTTGCATGTGATGTTCTTGAATATTCAGCATACACCCCTATATGCCCCTATGGGTTGGGGTTGGAATAATGCTTAAGGTGTTTACCTCACAGACACAAGAAACATGGTTTGATTTTTAACCTTTGGAAGGGAAATTGACTAGGCTTAAAATGGCGCACAAGGCCAGCTAACCCTAGTACTCGCCTATGAAGCTATGAACCTGTGTCATATACCTGTGGTACAAAAGTATGCGTGTAGCAAACTCTGAGTAAAGTCAGTGCTAAGATTTCTTAAAATGATAAAATACATGTTAGCGAAAAAGGAAGTATTGAAATGAAAAGTTACAGAAAATTTGCAAACTGTGCATGGAGTGATTCAAAACAGTTTATAGAATGAATATTTTTTTTTTTATCAGTTGCAAGAGTCTATTAAAGAGATGTGCAGTAGAATGAACTTCCACAGATATATGCTTTAGGCATGCTCATTCACAGATATCTTGTAAATTAAAATAAATAGGCCAATTTATTAAAAGCTATATTTAAAAATTTACAATGCTTAAAGCAAACAAAAATGTGTTATGTAACTGCTTGTTCTTTCACTTACTTGCCACATTCAACATAATTTTAGCTAAATGGCTTGTCAAGAAAATAATTCCCCTTTAAATTTTAAATATACACACTTACAAAGTCAATGTGTAAAACAGCCCATGCGAGATGACAACAAAGAGAATATACCACACAGACACTCACATAGGCAACATCTCCAGCAAGTACCTTCTCAAGTAAACCATGCTATAGAATCTTCCATCTCCACAGTCCAGCTGTAAAAACTGTGCAGCTATGAAATACCATCTTCATGAAAGCCAATGAGCCAAAAAGACAAAAAAAATCTTTTTTTTTTACTACATGCTACTTACTGAACAATTTTGAGTAATTTCCACAGAATTGTCCAACTTTAGGCCCATAGCCATACTCTCACTTCCAGCAAAATTATTAGAAAAGTGTGTCCACATACAACTAATGCACTACCTTAACCATAATAAACTTCTCACAGACTCCCAAGCATGGTTTCAGACCACACCATAGTACCTCATCAACTCACTTATCTTTCACCAATGTCATCAATTTTAATCGAAACAACAAGAAACTATCATTTGCACTCTTTCTGGATCTCTCTAAGGTCTTTGATACGGTCATCCATCAGCTTCTGCTCAGTATCCTGAAAGCTGTCTTCCTGGACAATGGCTTCAGTCCTATCTAAGTGGTAGACAGCAGGCGGTCTTATGGTAGGACAAGATTTCATCTCATTTCCCGTCATCTTAGGAGTCCCTCAGGACTCTATTCCAGATCACCTCCTCTTCTCTATCTTCATAAATGACCTTCACACCACTATCCCAAATGCACACTGTATCCAGTATTCTGACAATTTTACCTTGATTTGTTCTTCTACTTTACAAACAAATCTGCTATCCCTAACCCAGAATACCTTTAACAGTAATGAAAACTGGCTAACTAATCGACAACTCCTCCTGAATCCCAACAAAACCAAGCTGCTGCTTTCCTCGCCTACCCCTCAATAGACTCATCCATTCTTCAATATTAAGTCTAACAATGGCACAATCATCTCCCAAGACAACCAAACTAAGCTCCTAGGAGTAATAATAGATACTATCCTCAAATTTGATGTGCATATCGACCACATTATTAAGTCCATTAACAAAAATCTAGGACCCTCTACAAGGTCAAACCTTTCCTCACCCCTTGACTAGGGTTGCTATTGCAAAAACACATCTTGTCTCCACTCTTTTTTATGCCTCACCGGTATTTATGAACCTCTCTAAAGCTAACCTCAGAAAACTATCTTCCTGTTACTACCACATAGCTAGATTTGCCACAGGTATGGCATACAGGACTCACCAATGCAACAACCTAACTCAACTTGATTGGCTCGAACTTCCTTCCCTTTTAAAGCTCAACCAGCTTACAGTAGCACACAAAGTACTCAACCATCCTGACCCCAACCCTCAAGAGCATTATTAGCCTACATAATGCTATTAGGCCACTTTGTCCGTCCAACAGATTATCAGTCCTAACCCTAAAATCCAACAATACAGCAGGTGATTCCTTGTTTGCCAACTCAGTGTGCAAAATTTGGAACCTTCTTCCTGCAACTCTTACACAAGAAACATCTCTTCCCCTATTTAAAAAAGGCCTCAGAATATACTTTAAAACTAACTGGCTCTGCCCCTGCCTAAACACTGACTAACCAAATCCAACAGCTTGTTTTTTTTCTACCTATTAAGCTATCAGCAAGCAGATACTCCACTCATCTGTTGTGTCATGTCATAATGTACCGTTATGCCAGCTGAGTTTATCCTTTCTGTATACTGTACTGTTTTCATATTGTGCTTTAAATTTGTGAAAAGATCTATTTCATATTTTTCTCACTCTGTTAACCTTTAGCATATCCCTGTGTATTCCTTATTGTGTTAAACCTTCTGAAATATTGTATCTAAATCCATTGCTCTCTTGGAATATTATTGTACTATTATTATCTTTGTTAAGCTTTTCTCCCCGGGCCTCTGCTGAAAATGGACATGTATCCAGTCGAACTATCCCGGTCAACAAATGTAAAATAAATTAAAATAAAAATAAATAAAATAAGCAGCTGTAAGGAAGCTAGTGAAAACAGCTATAGGCAAAAAAGTTAATTCTGAAACCTGAGTATGCACTGGCACACACAATCCTACATTCAGCTCATAATGCATACAAAATACAATGTACTGAAACTAAATCTGGAGATCTGTGTTACTTACATACAGTAGGATGCATCACTTTGACCTAATTCACAAGTCCCACTTTTTATCCATTTCAAAAAGAGCCATTCTGCTCCAAAGCATTGCGATATTTCAAATCCTTAAACTAGATTACTGACCTCCTTCACAAAACTATGTTCCCACACAACCACCAAACCTGCTCATTGTCCCAGCCCCCCTTTAAATAAACTGCACCAAACACAAAGCCATTTGACAACCTTTATTGAATATTATTGTATAATGAACTTTATACACACAAAAGAACATAAATTATCTTCATCAGTAATGATCTCGGGCAGCATACCTACTCACCCTGTATGAATATACCTCAGGGCAGTGTACCTACTCACCCTGTTACCTTCTCCACTGGGGCAGCGTACCTAGTCACCTACTACACTTAAATGGGCAGCGTACCTGCTCGACTCCTGACAAAACAACGATTAACCAATGAATTCTCCTTTATTCAATATTGTACAACAGCTCACTTGCTCCCTTTGCAATGCATAACCACCTTCCTTAGATGGGAAACAGAAGAGGACTATCCTGTCCCTCTTCTCCACTACCAGCCTGATCCCCAGGCTGTTGCCCCTCCTAAACCCGAACCTCAACCCAGTGGCGGTTGGTGACTTCAAATCACAGGGGGGCTGCAGGAGACAGCTGAATGGGTGGGGTCAAGGGGGGGGGGGTGGTCAACCAGAAAGGGGAGGAGCTATGCACAAAACCACAAAAAACTAACTTTAATTAAATACGCTGCCCTGGGTGGCAAACCATCATTATGAAAGTCCAATCAAGACAAAAATAAGTGTAGAAGAATAAAAATATTTCAATGCATTGGCTGCATGACAGCTTACTTAATATCTAGATGGAAACAAAAGGTTGTGAGGCATGAAAAAATAAATTACTTTTTAAATACATTACTGGAATGCCAGTCAAAATCAAGTATAAGAAAAACCAGAAGCACTCAACTCAAACCACTTCTCCTTGCACTGCAGTCCTAATTATAATATATTCAGCTTTATTAAAGTACCAAGTAACATGCTGAAAGTAGAAATCTATGTGATGCCCCCACTTGTAAAAATGTTTCTTATCCAAAAGACCTGCTGCCTGACAACTTGTTTCATGGGGAAAACATGATAAAAGTAAAAAATGAAAAGCAAACAAGAAACAAGCTCAAGATACATTGCTTAAAGGATTACTGTACAGGTTATGGACCACACATGATTGGCATTCTGTTTAGTTTACGGGTAAAGTCTGTAGAGATGACTGGAAGTCTCCAACAAGTGTAATGAGCTTTTTAAAATAATGGAATCCTGTCCTTTAATACCCAAGGCTTATACATTATCTAGTCAAGTATTCTCTGCATGGCAACAACAGAAAGGCTTTCAATGTTGGCAGTTCTTTAACAGTATGCTTATTAAAACTTACTTGCATGTTACGATCTCAGACAAGCTTACCTTATGGTCATTAAAGCATTGCTACTTAAAAACACAGAGCAACAGGCACTTTGAGTAATAAGCATAAATCAACAGTACAAAAATATGACAGAAACCAGACCATTCTGCAAAATCAAGGACAGATGAAAAGCCACTGTAGTACTTATGCAGTGTGTCCTCCCCATCCAAGATAGATACAACTACTCCTTGCCTTGCTTGGACACATCCAGAGTCACTACATGGGGGAGTGGGGTGCAACAAGCATGTCACAATTTGAAATCTCTCTGGCTGACTGTGATGGCCCTGACACATTTGTCATAACCTCTCAACCTCAAGAGCAAGAAATCTGGACAAAGCCATACACAGAAGTGGGACAAAGGCCCAACAATAAGGACAATTTTTAAATATTGCTCTAATAAACTTAGAAAGATAATAGAATAGGTCTTGCATTAGTATGAATTTTCTGAAGGGTATAAAATCTGAAACTCAAATGTCTGTCATTTTCTAACTTCAGTCTTTAGTGATGTCACTAATTTGCCAAAAAAACAATTTTATGAAAAATGGACAAAACGTGATGCAAAAATATAAAATAGACACACAATACAGCTGCTACCTGTCAAAGAAGGGACACTTTAATATTAGTACTGCTACCTTGAGCAGCTGACAAAATATAAAAGAATCTACATGCATTTCAAGTAATCTATAACTTTGATTATTACAGTTATTTCTTAATTGTAAACCCTCCATGTTTTCTTCCAAAATTGCTATTTTGCGGAGGGATTATAAGGGGGAAGAGCAACATTTTGAGCCAAAAATTGGGGACAGTTGAGAGGTTGGCTAGGCCTAATTCTATAAAGCAATTTATTTGCATGTACCTCTCAACCTGTTAATGCAGTAAATCTGAACAAGGCCAAATATATTGGGGGCACATATAAACAGTACTAAAAATTGCTCTTGTATAAATTGAGACAGTTGATAGAACATCTCTTACTTTAACATGCATTTTTCTGAAGGTTATGAAGTCTGAAACTTAGAGTGACTTCTGGCAAATCATATAGGAATTAAAACTACAAATTTTATGAACAACAAACCAAAAATAAGAAGCAAAAATCTATTCATTCTTTGAAAATCTAGACAGTTGGGAGGTATAGGGCCTGTCTGAGTTTGCTGCCCTTCCCCCCCTGACAAAATAATGGTTGAATGGAGCCTCTGCAGCCATTCCAATGAACCATTATACTTGGCTATTTCACTCCATTTACCATAAACACTAATGCGCATACTGCTTTACTTCTATGATGAGTTGGACTTCATTTGAAAGTTTTATTTTGTATTTTACAGCACAAACACTAAGTCATCTGTTAAAAAAAGCAAAGAGGTCTCACAATGAAAACTTAGCATTAAAACTTCTCTGCCCTTGAAACTCACATTCATTGAAACAGCATTGAAACCCACATTCAAAGAAAATACATTTTGCCAGTGGCAGATAAAGATTAATTTTGGGCTGTTTTCGAATCATAGGCTCCTTGCATATGAAACATACATGTGCTCTTTGATACACCTTCCTCATTGTACTAAAATTATATTCCTTGTACAATACAGTACACTTGTTACAGGGTGTTTTAAATTTGTTTTGAACATTTTTTCCAGTAAGCAATGAAACAAACCATATGCACCCATAATGGCAAAACTGCCCAGTTGAGAACATTTATCATAAAAAAGTCTACTCAGACTTCCACAGTCCACCATTATTAGTAAATATACACAATTCTACAGTCCACCATTATTAGTAAATATGCACAATTCCACAGTCCACCATTATCAGTAAATATGCACAATTCTACAGTCCACCTTTATCAGTAAATATGCATAATTCTACAGTCCATTATCAGTAAATATGCACAATCTCTGAAGTCAGTCATCTAAATAATTCCACATTAAAGAAATCTGTAACTAATGAAGCGGTTGCTGCTAGCAATCACCTTTATATTTCATGGTTTCATCGAAAATAAAGTGTCTGTTGCCCCTCAGGAATAAATTGCCTATATTACATTAAAAATGATAAGCTAGTAATAATATTGCAAGAGGAAATGGATGGCAAACTGATAACGAACTCATAGTTAGTATCTTCACCAAGGAGAACATTCTCAGTACGGCAGCATCTACCCCTTGTGGGAGTAGAACCCACAACCTTCTGCATCAAAAGCAAGTACACAGCCTGTTGTGCTATAGTATTAACTTGGCAAAGCACTAAACTTCTATTCCCCTGCAGCTCTCAGTTCCTTGTAAAATCTACTCAATACTCAACTGCATCTCAACTTCGCAGCTCAAGAAAACTGGAAAAAGCCAAAATGTATTGGGGTCAAAGCCCAAAACAGGGACACATTAAACATTGCTTGTATAATCTTGGAAAGTTGCTAGAATAAAATGTTGTGTTGCCACCATATATTTTACTGCCAAGGTCCCTGAGCAAAAAACAGTCAGAGTAACATACCACTACGCCACATCAGCTGCTTTGTAAAAGAGAGGAAGACTGAAACTTAAATGGCTATCATTTAGTGAATTCTGTTCTCACCATAGCTGTCAACCTCTTAGTACAAAACACCTGGACAAACCAGTAATGAGGGAATACAGCCCTCAAACATATTCAGTGAATTCAGTTCTTGCCATAGCTGTCAACCTTAGCACAAAAACCTGGACGAAGCCAATAATGGGGGAATACAGTCCCAAAAATAGGGACAAATTTAAAATATTCATCTTATAAACTTCGCAAATTGCTAAAAAAAAAAGGTTGTGCTACTATGTATTCTGAAGAACATGAAGATGGAAATTCAAATGCCGGTCAATTTTACTGCGGACAGAACAAAAACAATTTTCAGCAGAGACGCAGGGATTAAAACTGCAGACACGTCTTTGTAAAATGGCAGGGCACCAGAGCAAATCCACACAAACACAGGGAGGAGATGCAGACTCCACACAGAAGCCACCCCAACCAAGAATCAAACCAGAAAACCTATAGCTGTGAGGCAACAATACTACCACTGCACCATCAATTATGCAAGGAATTAAACATTCAGAAACCTGAAGTCTGAAATTCAAATGCCTGTCAATTTTACTGCGGACAGAACAAAAACAATTTTCAGCAGAGACGCAGGGATTAAAACTGAAGACACGTCTTTGTAAAATGGCAGGGCACCAGAGCAAATCCACACAAATACAGGGAGGAGATGCAGACAGAAGCCACCCCAACCAAAAATCAAACCAGAAAACCTATAGCTGTGAGGCAACAATACTATCACTGCACCATCAATTATGCAAGGAATTAAACATTCAGAAACCTGAAGTCTAAAATTCAAATGCCTGTCAATTTTACTGCGGACAGAACAAAAACAATTTTCAGCAGAGACACAGGGATTAAAACTGCAGACACATCTTTGTAAAAAGGCAGGGCACCAGAGCAAATTCACACAAACACAGGCAGGAGATGCAGACTCCACACAGAAGCCACCCCAACCAAGAATCAAACCAGAAAACCTATAGCTGTGAGGCAACAATACTACCACAGCACCATCAATTATGCAAGGAATTAAACATTCAGAAACCTGAAGTCTGAAATTCAAATGCCTGTCAATTTTACTGCGGACAGAACAAAACCAATTTTCAGCAGGGATTAAAACTGCAGACACGTCTTTGTAAAATGGCAGGGCACCAGAGCAAATCCACACAAACACAGGCAGGAGATGCAGACTCCACACAGAAGCCACCCCAACCAAGAATCAAACCAGAAAACCTATAGCTGTGAGGCAACAATACTACCACTGCACCATCAAATATGCAAGGAATTAAACATTCAGAAACCCTTAAGTCTGAAATTCAAATGCCTGTCAATTTTATTTAACATTTTTAATCAGGACAGTCTGACTTGGAACAAATAAACAATTTTCAGCAGAGGCCCAGGAAGAAATAATGCAGACATGTCTTTGTAACATGGGAGGACACAAAAGCAAACCCACACGAACACAGGGAGAAGATACAGACCCCACAAAGAAGGAACCCCAGCCAAGAATCAAACCCAAGAACCTGCAGCTGTGAGGCAACAATGCTACTACTACACCATCAAATATCAAGCATTGCAACATTTACAAACCACAGATATTACGAGGAACAGATCAGATCGAATATGAGGCAAAAATCTGAAATTTTTTTTACAAATGGTGGTCGGTAGGGAACTCAAGTCTTTAACACCTGCATACAGGGTACAGGGTTCAAGCCTGAGGTATTCCCTACCACACCACCATAAGCACCTGGGGCATTTTCACACACACACACACACACACCAGTAAAGCATAAGCACCATACACACACAAATAAACATTGTAAATTAAATAAAGGTAAAAAGCACCATACACTTACCTGAATATATCCAGCTAATGTACAGTCCGGATGCGACCCATAATCCTGGCGAGTCTGTGCACTTTAAAAGTGCACAGACGTCTCCTTGTGTCCCCCTATGGGGACTGCCGGACTGCCTTGAGCATGCGCATAGACCGATGCGCGAAGTCTGTGAATTTCAAAAAATAATTTTTTTTTCTTTCTATTTTTTATTTTGAGGGGGCTGCAGTCCGACAGCCCGATGCCACGAGCCGCCCCTGCCTCAACCATGACCTCTAAAAACAGCTTCAAATGCAGATTAAACAAATCCAATCCCACCTCGTTCAAATGCACCCCATCCATTCGATACCAGCCCTCCCCTCCATCACCAAAATATCTATGTTCAATAGTATGCATCCCTAAAATTCTTAATTACCTAGCCAATCTCTGATTGACAAACCTCCTGACCCATTCAATCACCCTATAACTATAAGCATTCCTCCAACACAAATGAGGAACCAACTCTAATCAAACAATTTCCATACCTGGGTACAATGTCTGTAATCTCAACAAGCCTGTAGAATAATATCTATGAATCGCTTCTAAGAAAGAATGCAAAGATCATTGCCCCCCCCCCAAATGAATTACTAATATGCAAGGACACCCCACCCTCAATTTAACCTTCTCAAAGTCATGCAGCAACCTATCCCACCTAAGACCCCTAACCCCATGCCAAGTCACTGACCACCCTAAATGTAATAAACCCCAATTTTTCCCATCTTCCCTAACACGCTTCTTTGCCCAGTGGATATACAAATGCCCCAAGATGATAATCTGCTTCCCTAAAAAAAAAAAAAAAAGAAAAGAAAAGAAAGTCATTAATCAGGCCAGCAGCTTTACCTAATATATGATAAGAATGCATTTGAAGACTACCTCCCCACTCTATTAATAACTTCAATGGAACTACCCTCTCTGGCTAAATCTGAAGCCCTGCCGATTCGAAGAGTGAGCTGCAAACCTTTCCGCTGGAAATCCCATGCAACATAAAATCCTCCTAACCAAACATATGAATCTACTACTTGACACCACCTTCCCATCCACCGAGCAAAAAATTAACTCATCTACACTCACCATCTGCCTCCTCTTGAATTCTTTGGTCCACATTACTGGACAAAGGCTAGGATTCCTGTCAGACAATCACCAGCATGAATCTCTTACCCAACTGACCTGTCTTACTCTTCCTTAACGCAAAAGTACCCTCTCCTTCACCTATGATAACATCCTTCCAACATAAACAACTCAGAAACACAGAAGGCACCAAAACATAGCCATGTGCACAGCTTCCACCGCATAAAATAATCCAAAGACCCACCTTGTAATAACACTAACCCTTTCAACAAAACTTTCAATACCACCCTCATAAGCAGCCATCGAATGTCCCTAGTTTCCACCACCAGTCTCCCCCAACATCCATCTTAATGTCCAGGACTTTGTAAAATCTTGCAACCCCACTACCTTAGCAAAAATGCTAATAGCAGTCAAATCTATCTTGACCATCTGTAAAGCCTTAACTATCCCCCAAGCATGAGCTACATATCACAACAATAATTCCTCCGACCACTCCCCTTCCTCTTCTGGCAACTGCAAAACAAACTGATTAAAATCAGAAAGAGCCCTACCATAAGCCTTCCCCATAGAAGGCGCCCAAGAATGCAGCACCAACCTCCTGGCTACCTTGACTCAAGGTTCCAAACCTCCTCCGGCAGGGTTTCTGGCACTTTCTCCACCCATGGAGCCAACCCTCGAAACCTTCAAAACTGAAATCGGGGCAAGCTGTCAGCAATATCATTCTTTACACCAGGCACGTGCACTCCTGTAAAGGAAAAATTTATTAACAGGCTCTGCAAAACCAATTTACATAATACCAACAACAACAATCCCGATGTAGCCATCTTCCTTTGTTATACCCTCACCACCACTATATTGTCAGAATGAAAAACTACTTGCTTATCCCATAAATGCTCCTTCCACACCATGGAAGCTGCACGTATAGGCATTAACTCTAAGAACGCACATCACCCCTCCATTCCTCATTCCAATCCTGAGGACATTCAGCCACAAACCACTGACCCCCAAAGTAGGCCCCCATACTGGCGCCCCCAGCAGCATCCTTAAACAACTGAAGTTTTTCCTGCCCCACCCAGTCAGACTTCCAGAAAGAGATCCCATTAAATTGTTGCAAAAATCCATGCCACAACACCAAGTCCACCCTCAACAGTTTGGTCCGCCTAACCCAATGGTGTTTACTCCAGCCCCCTTTTAACATAAAAGTCACCGACCTATAAAAGGGGCACCCTGGGTGCCCAGTTCGACAGGTAAAATTCCAAAGCCCCAACAACTGCATGATTGATCGAATCCGTATCTTATCCTTACCCAACACCAAGCATATAGCTGTCTGAAGCCTCTCTAATCTTATCCTCGGGTAGACGAAACAGTCCCTGTTCCATGTCTACCATTAATCCCAGAAAATGTAATGCTCTCAACAGGCCTTCCATCTTATGTTGAGCCAATGGTACCCACAACTCCTCGCACATGCTCGTAAACTCCTACAACCCCTCCTGTGCTCCTGCCCTTCCTTTGCCCACCAGCAGAAAATCATCTAAATAATACACTGTCTTTTGCTTTCCCACTCTCTGCTGCCATATCTAATGTAATACCGTGCTGAACTTCTCAAAGGTCACACATTCCACTGAACAACACATAGGCATAGCTTTATCAAAGTAGTACTTATCACCTACCCTCATCCCTAGTAACAGCCAATCCTCACTCCTAATAGGCAGCAAGCAAAAGACAGACTCAATGTCAACTTTAACCAGCCATGGCTCCTGAAATTCCCTCATCACCTTCACACCATCATCCAAGGATGCATAATGCACCCTGACCTCCTCGTCTGCAATAAATTTATTCACTGAATTCCCTTCTGGATGCAACAAGTGATGTATCAATCTGAATTCCCCCGCCAGTTTATTCGGCACTAACCCCAAGGGCAATGCCTTGTGACTACTGAAAGATGGACTGTCAAAAGGACCCAATAAATGCCCCGCCCGACACTCCTCCACCAAAACCTCCAAAACGTCCTCTTTACCTTGCACTGATCGCAGGTTCTTACAACCCCCCCCCCCACCCCTCCCACAGTGGACTTAATAGGAAACCCCCACTGAAATGCTTGTAATGTCTCATTCTTGATTGCAAGGCCAGGAAACTGCCAAAGCCTACCCCACAGGATCTCCACCTTAACGGGGAATGATACCCCCTCCCTTATTGCCTCTAAAGAACCCAAGTCCCCAGGACCCATGAAAATTACCCCTACCCTGAGCCAGTTAAAACCCCTGCAAGATGAGGAATCCACCCTCATGAGCCATAACAGTAGAGTTCCATGCGGAAAGGTCTTGCTGACCACAAAAAATGGCTGAATGACTCCCTACACATCTTGAGCAAGTGTCTGCAAATTTGCCACAAACAAGAACCACTATTAAAACACCAACACATACCCCATCCATCTTCCCCACTAACCCTACTGTTTAAGTCACCATACCATAACTATCCAGCATCGTTGATAACCATATATCCAGATGACGTACCTCCCAATGTAGTGACTGGTCCACAGCCTTCTGTTTGTGGCAACGCTGATCATACCAAAGCCACACATTACCCGGCCTTAATCATTGTGCCTCTTGAATGGTAAGGAAATATCCTAAAACAGGCAAGGCCAATGACCCTCCTTCTCCAGCTGCACAGCCATATAGTAAACAAAGCCAACCATCCAATTATCTCACATCCTAGAGTGAATCTTACCTACCCCTCTTCCTCCCAAACACTGCTAAAGTCGCCAGCAAGTCCTTGCTATTAGACAACTCTGCCTCCACTAACCACTGGACCCCTTCCACATCGATCAACTCAAACACATCGACATACTCACCTTTCCAAATTTTTTCTTTCACCAACCCCAGAAAGTGCGGAATCAGAAAAAACATTCTTGTCTCTTGTCCCAAGGCTTGGGTGGCTAACCAGTCCCCTGGCTGCAGCCCAAATTCAGTGCCTACATTTGAGTCCAAAGCCAAACTGTCCCCTGAACCTACACCCACCCCAGTTGCATCCCCAACAATGTACCTGGCTCCCTGTGACAGCCATCTCTGAGCACCCTTTATCGCTTGCCACCCCCGAGATCCCCACTTAACAGTTTCCCTTCATCCCCACTCCCCCCACAATCCTCAACACTCAGGTCCCCAGCCAATGTTGATGAAGCAAAACCATTAGCTGCACCTTCATCTTGAGACATACAGGAAGCTGATGTATCCACTGCAACTGCCTGCTTCACTGTCCGCTGTCTTTTCCCCTGAGCTGTGGTTCTCACTGTGGTACGCCACCTCTTCTGACCTAGAGCTTTTACTGGTTCCATTACCACCTCGGACATCGCCACCTGGTGAAATAATTCCTCAGCCTAGGCCACGAAAGCTTGTCATTGCTGATGTAATCCTGGTAAGTTAGCCATCTATAACACAAGAAACGCACAAAATTAATGCTACTCCTTGGACTGCACTGTCCTATTCCACCCCAACCCCCCCTTTTATGTCACCTTGCCCTACACACGACCTCCCTCATCTGACTCACCTACCTCATCTACCCCTCAGCTGAGGGAAAAAAAATTGCCCACCTCTGAACCAGACCTCTTGACAAGCCCTGTATGATAGCTGAACAACCAGGGACCTACAGTACCCTGCAGCTATCCCCTATCCACTCCCTAAACCCTTTTACTAGCCTAGAAAGAACCTGAACATAAGCCAAACTGATAGAGGAGAAAACAGATACAGTCGCCCACTATTTGAACCTCTGCCCTGAACATTAGCAGCAGAGGAATGTACCAGTACACCAGCTGAGCTATGTAAAGTAAAAAAACACTTGCAGACTTGAACCCAGGACCCTGCCGACTACAGTCACAGCATATGAGCTGTCCTGGCCATTGAACAGCTACAGTAATTGGGCTTGCCTTAACAGGCATTACCTATGGGGTAGAGCTTCTTCGATCCATTTATTTATTTTTCTCTTTTCTCATTCCTGAAGGCACCTTGGTGGAACACGGCCAATATCAGGCAAAAATCCAGACATTCAGTGAATCTGGGCAGTGAAAAAGCCCAGATTCCCTTACTTCAGGGCAAGCATTACACAAACTAGCCATAACAGGTGCTGCTTTTAATGTGCATGCATGAAACCGGTGGCCCAACCCAGACAACCATGAAATGGCCAAAGAACTGCATGAACCCACCAGGGAGCACTAAGGGATCCTGCAACCACTACCACCAACATTAAACATTCAGCATAACAACAAAACAGATCATAGCTGTTTCCCGTGGCCACCAGTACATACGCCAGCCGAGCCTCATGGCTGCCACCTGACTGCATGGCCCTATTACCCCCCCCCCTTGGAGTACTGAAACTGCGACAGAACCAGAGAAGAAACCAGAACCACCACCGGACCACCAGCGAGTATCCAAAAAATAAACAGCACCACAGGTTAGCCAAGCACCACACTCATACATACACCACCCACCAACCACACACAGCTCCCCTCTCAGCCAGAGATTACTGCCACCTTAGTAGAAGTACATGTGCACCATTACAAAGGTTAACAAAAAAAAACAACAACATTGTGCACATTTATACTAAAGGTGTTTATTTTAGTTTACCTCTTTTGGCAACAGCTGCTGATTTTGTCTTTTGTCCTTGTATATGATGAACATTTTCTGCAGATGTGAATTATTAGTTGCATTAATTACCTTACTCTTATTCCTTTATTTTCTACGTTTCAGGTATGTATTCTTGACATGTTACCTTTTGCACTACTTTGTACCCAGGTCATGGCTGAAAAGGGGCAGGTGACTGGTTCACCTACCCAGTAAGCAACTTGTAAACAAATACAAATCCAAAAACAGAATGACCAAAACTAAATAAATCTACAGATGAATAGTGAAGCTAGAAAGTACAGAGGACACAATCCACTGATTGTGTCCTCTGTGGTTCCTAGCTTCACTATTCATCTGTGTAAACAAATACAATTTAATCAGATGTCTTGTAGCAGATGAAAAATTTGAATAACCTACAGAAACTTTATTTTGATTTGTAGTTTCTCAAAAATAAATGCCATTATACACCTTTTACTTTGATTAGAACTGCGTTTGAACCGGTAGTACAAGCTGAACTGTGTTTCTTATATATTTATATGCATGTACATACCATAATGCAGTTTGATTTATTTCCTTATGTTTATTTTATACTATAATGATGCAAAAACTACTATATGTTCAACTTTGACAATGTGATTAACTATGCATAAAAACAAAAACCATCCACAGGAACTAACACGACTACTCAGCATTTGTTACATATATTTTTTTGGATATTTGCTACACAGTTTGCTCCAGTAAAGATAGTTGCCGTGTTAGTTCCTGTAGATGCTTTTTGTTTTTATGCACATTTCCATTTTTGACTATGCCACAGGAGCGTTCACCCTTTGGAGGTGCCTCGTTTTGTTTTTTCATAATGTGATTAACTATATTTAACTCTTGTCATTTTAATACTTTTTAATATTTTAAAATTGCTAACATTTTGTTAATATTTTGCTTTCAGAGGTCTTCTTGCTGGCCATCCACTGAAAAGAGGCTTTTTACTCTGTCAGACTTTCATGATAAGCAAATGCCAATAGATAAATATGTTTAATACATAAATCTGGAGCACTGACTGTGGAACAAATCAACACATTACAGCAGAGTCATCTATATTCCTTGTAGTGTTGGAGTCTATATGGTTCTATAGACTATGCTGCTGAAGAAAGCACTTGCCCACTGCAAAATGAGACTGCTGCATTTAATTCTATATACATACATCATTACATTTTCTGATCTGTGTTCTCTTAGCTGGTACAAAGTAAACTGGGATTACATAAGAGATGCAATCCACATGGCATCATTTTGTTTTAAGAACTAATGAATATAATGAAATGGATAGGTGAGCGTTAATTAGTGATCATTAATAACTGATGAGCTTGTTAATTAGCTGTTGCACCTGTTAAGCATCTTCTTTCATCTTGCTGGCAAGTTTAGCATTACGACTTGTACTACCTTACTGTACACTAGCCTCTCATAGGATGCATTTTGTTGCCATATAACATTTAGACCTTTGGTTAAATTCCAGTTCTTTTCCAATGTTTTCGAATACATTTTCCATTTATAATGAATGTGTCTTAGCTAGCTGCAAGATTTTTTTCTTTTTAATTGCATTGGAAGATTCTGAGGAAATTTAGATCCTTAATTACAAATAGAAAAGTGGGCTTATTCCCATTTAGTGGTGGCATTCAGCATTTTATCAAATTTTTACAAGGATTACTGATCAAAGCATTTATTTCCCCTTGATGTGGTCGCAAATTTTGTTCACAATTAAATCAGCTAGCTTTATTCCCCTAATAAGAAACTGTTCAAGACTTTTGTCTTCATTTTTAGCAAGCATAAGGGTGAAGCATAGTACCATATCTTTCAAAAATATTAAACCAACACTTTGAATTCACCAAGTCCCTAGGCAGCTTAGAAATGGTACAATAAATGTAATCCTGAGATACACATTTTGTATCCTGTAATACTCATAGGACATCAGATCCACAGTCTTAAGTCTATAAGACATTATTTAAAAAATATCTGTCATCATTATCAACATACTAAAACCATTGCTAAATCAGCAGAATATAAGAAAGTAAACTAGCCAAATAAGAATATCATGGTCAATACTTATACAAAGTAAGCAACTATCTGAAGAGATACACCATTTGGTGAATAGCATCTCTTAGAATGCAGTTTCTCTGATCCAAGCACCCCAAAGAGGGTAATCACTAAATATCTTTGCCCATTTTTTAATAAATCATTAGAGCTGTGTGAAGTTCCCTTATGTTTCAAACAAGCCACAATGAATCCAGTGCCTAGAAAATCTAGTATAACAGGATTGAATGACTACAGGCCTGGTGCTTTGACATCGGTGGTCATGAAGACTTCTGAGAGGCTGGTGTTGGCTCACTTGAAGGATATTACAGCTCATTCATTGGACCCCCTTCAGTTTGCTTATCGAGAGACCCGATCAGTGGATGATGCAGTTACTATGGGCCTGCACTGTATCTTGCAACATCTTGACAACCTAGGGACATATGCAAGGATTCTGTTTGTGGAATTCAGCTCTGCATTTAATGCAATAATTCTGTAACTCTCTCAACTTTCTATTCCTGTTTCCACCTATCAACAGATCACTAATTTTCTAACCAATAGAAAACAGCAGGTGAAACTAGGGAAATTTACATCTAGCTATTGCACAATCAATACAGTTACCCCCCAAGGATGTGTACTCTTCCCACTGCTATTCTCCCTCTACACTATTGACTTCACCTCTAAGGACCCCTATGTCAATTTATTAAATACATGGCCATACATCTATCATCAGGAATGGTGAATAGTCTGCATACAGATGGGAGGCTAAGCAGCTGGCCCTTTGATTTTTTTCAGAATAATCTGAAGCTGAATACTCTTAAAACTATGGAGAGGACAGTGGACTTCAGGAGTGGTATTACAGTATTATCCACCTCTTTATATTTAATACTGCTGTGTCAGTTGGGGAATCCTTCAAGTTTTTGGCATCTATAATCTCCCAGGACTTGAAGTGGGAGACCAATGTAGGGTTCATCATAAAAAGGCACAACAGCGAATGTACGTTCTGTGACAGCTGAGGAATTTCAACCTCCCACTGGAACTGTTGATTCAGTTCTATACAGCAGTCATTGAGTTTGTTCTCAACTTATCCATATCAGTGTGGTTTGGATCTCTGTCTAGTCATGAAAAAAATAGGTTACATCGAAGTCAGGTCTGCCGAAAATATCATTGGTGCTAGTTTGCCCTCCTTATAGGACCTGTACTATTGCAGAGTCATGAAAAGGGCAGGTAAAATCATTACCAACCCTTCACATCCAGGCCACCATCTTTTTGAACTATTACCATCAGGCAGGCATTACAGATTAATATGCACCAAAACAAGCAGATATAAGAACAGTTTTTTCCATAGGCCATCAAGTTAATAAATGGTTAACTCATCTTATTACGCTGGGGTATTCTTATTCCCAAGCCTCTGAGGATTCTGCAGTCTTGTTTACATATTGATACTTATTTCCTTCAGAGTTTATTTCAGTATTTCTTGCACTGAGTTGCACTTTGCACCTTGTATGTATATCTATATGCATCTTTACATTTTTTTTGTTCTTAATAGTTGTATGTATACCGTTTATTTAATTGGTACTTGGAGAGTCACTGAAAAGGGAGTCAAATTCCTTGCATGTGCGCATACTTGGCCAATAAATGTGATTTAGATTCTGATACTGCTAAAACTCAAATGTTCATGCTTGCTGGCTGTGTTTCTTTCCCCCGTGGTTGTTCAACCTTGGAGTGAGTATATATATATATATATATATATATATATATATATATATACCCATTATTAGTTAAACTCATCAAAATGCAAACCTGTTTAAAAAAAAAAAAAAAAAAACTTTTCTGCAGAGAACAAGCAAATACTGAAGTATCCACTGTCTGGTGTCCAGTACTCCCCTGTATGTATGTATAAAGTTACATATTTCATATGTTTAAAAAAACTCCAGTGTGTCTCCTAGAAAACCCCACTTCCTGTATACTGTTGTGCTATTACTGTATTGCTTTACTGCCCTGCATATATATATATATATATATATATATATATATAGATATATATTTATATATTTTTTTTTTTTAAAGAGAGAGAGACAGAAAACGAGAGAGAGAGTACCCATCACTCTGTTGAAATGCCCGGTCATTCACGGAGTAAAGTGGTTAAGCACACTTAATCGACTGCTGGTGATGTGAAAATGAAGAGGATTATAAGTGTGTGTATGTGTAAGGTAAGTCTGGGGCTGAGTTTTTAATGCCAAAACTTTTGGATGTACCAAACATTTTGGTATTAGGTGATGGAAATACGTGCATGAATGTTTGAAGCATAGGGTGAGTGTAAGGACTTGGGAAGGATACATTTTAGTGTTGTGTGGGGGTCATACTGTATATAGCGTGTGTCTGACTGACTTGTGTACTTTTACTGCTATAGAAAGATACAGTGTAGAAGTGGAGTTAGCACACACTGATAAGGTAATGCAGGGCAGTAAAGCAATACAGTAATAGCACAACAGTATACAGGAAGTGGGGTTTTCTAGGAGACACACTGGAGTTTTTTTAAACATATGAAATATGTAACTTTATGAAAAACAGCCTTATAGCTGATAATTCAGAAAGCAAAGCAGAGTGCTAAAACTATGAGATAACATTCTCTTGATGGTATTCATAGTCCAGGGTTTCATACCTGTGCAGCAATTATCCATGAAGAGTGTTGCTACATGTATATGCAAAGTCAAGTTATTTGCTCTAAGGTGGTGTTGATAAACACGCCTACATATGGCAAAAGCATAAAGTACCTGAGAATAAGCCATAGGCTTCATATGGCTTTGTATGTACTTGGATATTATGGACAAAAGCAGCTATGCACTGTCACAGTTGAAAGACTTAAGACAAGTGGTGGACTCTGCATCCCTTTTTATTAATATTTTAAAGAAAAACAGGGAGCTTATTGTGTGTTATACAGAGGCAACCTTATGTGGACACCCTGATGTTTTCTTTAAAGAGTGGAAAGGGGGAGACAGGAAAGACTGAAAAAGGAGAGTCATAACAAATAGGGAAACAAAGCAGAAATGCATCCAGTGGAGTATGCTGGAAGAGGTAGGACAGGAGAGTTACTATATTTTTGTTGGGGATAGAAGCCCCTATTTTTTCAAATATTTTTTATATAAAAAGGTAGGATGCATGGAAAGTAGGTAACAGGGTGAAGGAGAGAGAGAGAGGAAATGGGAAAGAAGGGCATGATGAGGAGTGGTGGCCAACAGCATTCCCTAGACGTCAAGGCCAAAAAATATTTTTCCATTGCCAGATGATGTTGCAGTGGAGGAACCAATGTTGAAGGGGCAGGAGGCTCTGGCAGTGCATTGGTCAGTGCTGACTGGGGCAGTTAGTCTTCCAGCCATTCAAAATAAGCATTAATTGTTTGAAGCAGTCAATCCATGACCTGCTCCACAACATCCTCCGTCAGGTCCTGCAACCTCTGTTCAGTGAGGCTTTGTGCTACATCCCCAACCCTGTGAGGATGTCCTTGGATGAGCAGATGGTGAACATGCCCTAACCTAGAGGGTGCTCAGTTTGGCTCTTCCTAAGGAATTTGGATATGTAAAAAAAAAAAAAAAAATCACACTAGGACTTCATTTAACATTCTTTATAAATAGTCACAGTTACGTATATAATATAATCCATTAAAGACAGAAAACTGCATTAATGCATTGACATATCTTTTACATTTGGTTCCAATAATAAACTGAAAGCACTGTTGGGCTTCATTTACCATCTTTTATAAATATTTGCAGTTATATATAGCAATGAAATCAACTAAAACACAGAATACTGCATTTATTACTTTATTCATGCACACCAGTGGCTTCAATTAATATTTTGAGTATCCTACCATATTGTGCTTGATTGTAACTAATCTCATCTGCTAAATAGTAAAAACATAAGGCAATTGTTGTTTACCTGTACTGCACCTTTTGTCCCTTAATATTTCTGACATTACTAATACTGCTCAAGGCGTTTCACTTACTGATGCATTAGCTTTGTAAATGTCTGTTTAAATATTTATTACTATCTGAATTTTCTTAGTATTTCCAGTATTGCAAGTTATAAATAGTAGGACTGTGTCTTCATTCAAATTGTTACATGTTTATATGCACGAACAACTTGTCTATTTGAAGGAAAGTTTCTGTCTTGAATCTTTATAAGCACATTGAGTCATGGTTCTAATTTATACTGTTAAGGTTTGCATACCTAAAGAGCAGTTTCAAGCAACAATCTGTGAATTTTGTTTAGGCAAAAGCTGTACACAGATAGAAAATGTAGCATTTGAAGGAAAATTTAAATTCCTTATAAATCAACCATAATTCAACAAAACATAGTACTGTTATAGATGGATACAGTACATATACTTCAGGACAACAGTGTGTATTTTGCTAGATTTCTATCTAATAACTGCAAGCATTAAAAGGGATAGTTTAAAAATGTATGCATTAGTAAATGCAACTGGTCATTTCTCACTTAACTATGTGTTGGTGATTCACTTGACAGCGCAACTTCCACCACGACTATGGTGTGGTGCTTGAGTTCAGCCATCTTGTACATGCAGTTAATACTGTGGAAGGAATGACTGTCTTATACAATTACAATACTAATAAGAATTTTCTGGTCTATACAAACAAAATCCTTTCTTTACAAAACCTGTTTACATGTACTTCCACTACTAACAAAGGTAATACATACAGTAAAATAAATTATTTGTATTTTATTCTTCCTTTGTTAACCAGAATGGTCCCACTTAGCTAGTAGCCTATTTTCTCTATACAACAAGAGGACATTTGCCCAGGACCATCATGGAACTCCTCCTACTCATTTTGGAATGTGCATGTCCCATTCCTAGTGCAGTGGAGGGTGGGAGGGTGATGTTCAATGAGGCAAAGATGGAGGAAAGTACACAAGAAAATGCTATGAGATTGTGAAATATTTGAAAGCAGTTTTTCGGCAAAATCTGTTTGCTGAAATGGAAAAAGAGGAATCTGCAAGTGAGGCTTCTACCTTTCAATCAGGAGGATTGCGGGATGATTTATTAAAGGGCATGGCGATGCAGAGTGAATAAAAATGAAGGACACATCTGTTGGCGGGTGGACATTACGGAAAAAGAATAAGCTAAATCCATCTGGAAGGGTGAAAGTGAGATGATAAAGAAATTGTATGCAGAAAAGTGAAAGAGGGTACAAGGAGAGTAACAGAAAAGGGTGGAAGATGCTCCTAAACAGTAGCATGTGGTGAGAATTCAAAATAAAGAAGAAAAATAATTGGATAGGTATGAAGTTTAGATAACTTGATACTTCATTTCAGTATAAAAGTCCAACAGGTTAGAGCATTTATTCTTATAAGCAATGAAACATTTTGTGACATTATATTTGAGACTGTTTTTGCAACTGAAAATTTTCTTGGGGAATATGAAAAGAAAAGGAACTGTAGCCCTTGGAATTTATATGTAATAAAAACATTTAACAAGGAAACAAGAAGATTCAAGTATAATTCCAAACAAAAGTAGAAAAAGAGACTTTGCAAAGACATTTAAAACAATTATGTAAAGAAGTGTTGGACATTATAAAAGTTTATGGCAAAGGAGGTTCATGGACTGGTGGATGGGACTGTAATATTCTATTAAAGATAGAAAATGATAAAATTATACACATTGCAAGTATGATAAATGTTGAAGGACATAAGGGTGTGGCAAAATACTGGGGGCAACACAGAACTTTTTTTGGTGGAAAAGAAGCACATTTGATAAATGAGACAAAAAGAAATGTTATATTTGTTGGGAATTGGGTGATGATGCAAGAAAATGTTAATATGAAATTTACAAATGTAACAAAATTGGTCATTTATGAATGGATATAGATTGCAAAATTGAAACTTCTAATAATGAACAGTGAGGAAATAAGAAAATAAAGAGGGAATGTTTAAAGTAGTGAAAGTAGAAGATAAATTAGATAAAGAAGACAAAGAATGTAATAAAAAGGAAGAAATAGAAGATTCTGAAATAAGTGATGAATATATAGATTGGGACATAGTAAAAGAAAAAAAATTCTGTTGGTTAATGGGTAAAAGATAGGAAAGAAAAATTAAAGCAATGACCGTGAAAGAAAAAAAAAAACTGAATTGCCTGAAAAATAAAATAAAAATATAATGTTTAGAAAGTTATGGAAAAAGGAAAGTACATTTAGAGTCCCCTCTGTAAATATGAATAGTATTAAGAATATAGTGAGAACAATAGGGATTTTAGAATGGTAAAAACATGTAATTGTATTACAACAGAAAAAATATGGGTGTAATGATTTGGAATTTGGGAAATCATCAGTACATTGGAATAGGTATATTTTGTAAAAATTCTAGATATAACTTCAGTAAGAATGGGAAGATTAACGATTAACTATTATAGATTTAAAATGGAAAGAACAAGTATATAGTATCACAGCATTATATGCTTATGTTCCTGTAAAGAATGAAAATGTTTATTTTACCCAAATTCTAAATTATGTAACACATACGATTATTATAGTGATGGGAGACCTTAATTGTGATTTAAGGTGCAAGTATAAAAAGAAAGGAAATAATGCAAGAAATATGTTAGATGTTATGAGATATGGCAAATTAATGGTCTGGGATAAAACATCTTGGACTCAGAGAAGGGATATTTATAGAACTGAAATAGATTATTTTATAGTATCAGAAGTTTTAATTATAAGATAACAAGAAACTATTGAAACAGGTTTTTCTCATCATCTAGAAATATGGCTAGAGATAAAGAAACATGATTATATAAAAATACACAGAGGAATAATTTTATTTAACATTTGTTTACTGGGAAAGTCTGACTTGGAACAGAGCCGATTTTCAGTGGAGGTCCAGGGATAAATACTCTAGACGCATGTCTTTGTAACATGGGAAGAAACTGGAGCACCCAGAGGAAACCCACATGAATGCAGGGAGGATGTGCAGGCACTGCACAGAAGGCACTGCAGCAGGGAAATGAATCGCAGAATGTATTGCTGTGAGGTAACAATGCTACAGCTGAATAAAAAGTATAAATGAGAAAACATGAGACAAAGAAGGAAAGACTAATACAGTTATGGCAGGATCATATTATGATGACAGCATTTTATAAAAATAGCAAATCCCAAGAAAATGGTCCAGGTGGCAAGCAAGGATGATAGTCCAATGGAACTTTATTAAAAGTTAAATATCACAAGCGCTTTCACCCTGACTCAATTGCAGGGCTTTTTCAAGTGTGTAAACCCAGTTTACACACTTGAAAAAGCCCTGCAATTGAGTCAGGATGAAAGCACTTGTGATATTTAACTTTTAATAAAGTTCCATTGGACTACCATACTTGCTTGCCGCCTGAACCGTTTTCTTGGGATTTGCAGTTCAGTTTACGGTCTTTGCCTGTTTTTTTCATTTTATAAAAATAGGTCTGAATGGTGGATAATTTTTTTTACAGTTGCAATATATGATGCAAGAATAGTAAACAAAGAAAAGAATAGGAGAATATATAAAGATGTACTGAAAAAAATAGAAAATAATGATAGAGAGGATTTTGATAATGAAAAATAATTATATAGAAGAAACCAAAAGAAAATTAAATTATTTTTTAAGTAAAGGTATTTTTGCAAGGAAAAGATATGAAGTATCACCATATTTAAGCAAACCAGGAAAGAATGAGAATAGTATAATTGGAGAAATGAAAAATTCAAAAGGAGAAACAGAAAACATTCAGGAAAAATGACGAACATTGTAGTAGAATAGGTACAAAAAAATATTTCATGAAAAAAATTGAAAACAACATGGAAAATAATTTTTTTGAGAACGAAAATAAAGAAATTGAAAAGGAAATTACATTATATGAGTTTGACAAAAGACACGTGAATATATATTCTGCTGCATAACCAGATGGAATAGGATACTAAATGTATAAACATTTAATGGAATAGCAAAAGAATATTTTATAAAGATTTTGAAGAATTGATTTGTGTATAAAGAATTATGAAGTAGAATACTCAAATTTATTTGAGAGAAAGAAAGAAAAAACTATGAAAAAAATGGAGACCAAATGGACTGAATAATATGATTTTTTATAAAAATAATACAGACAACATGTTTAACTAAGATGAAAGGTGTGATGATGGACAGTATGTATAGCATAAAGGGGAAAGGATATCAAGAATTATTAATGATAGTAGAAAGACTGTGGATATTATAAACAGAAAAGAAGAGAAGAAGCTAAACTGATGAAAGGAGATTTTAACAAGGCACTGATACAACAGGACACAAAATTTTATGGATGGCAAAGTAAAAAATGTAAGTGATAAAATTATTGTAAGTCTACCTATAGAGATAAAGTAAAAATTCTAGTAAATGGTTGGTTAAGTAAAGAGGTATGTATAAGGAGGGAGTAATACAGGATGCTCAATAAGTGGTATACTTTTTGCTTTAATTATGAATGTGACTGTTTGTGAAATAAACTGTAAAATGCAGAAGACAGGGTACATTAAGCCTGAAGAATTAAGAATTTCAGTTTTGTTAAAGTATGCAGGTGATACTATAGTAATTAAAAAAGAAGACTTGTATAAAAGAAGCAACATTTTGGTCAAATGAGTGTTTAGAATTAAGTGGGATGATTTTAAACAAAGAGAGAAGTAAAGGATTAGGTGATGTAGTTAAGAAGGCGGAATACATTTTATGATGAGTGAAATCTCTGTCTGAGGTATTAAGTTTAGGGAATAAAAACGTAAGAAGAACCCAATAGGAAATATAATTATAATATAATTGAAGTGGTATGAAAGGAAATGTGTTATGGAAAACACATGTGTTTTCATTGAGGAAAATGGCTCACTTGATCAATAATGATAGAGAGGATTTTGATAATGAAAAATAATTATATAGAAGAAACCAAAAGAAAATTAAATTATTTTTTAAGTAAAGGTATTTTTGCAAGGAAAAGATATGAAGTATCACCATATTTAAGCAAACCAGGAAAGAATGAGAATAGTATAATTGGAGAAATGAAAAATTCAAAAGGAGAAACCGAAAACATTCAGGAAAAATGACGAACATTGTAGTAGAATAGGTACAAGAAATATTTCAAGAAAAAATTGAAAACAACATGGAAAATAATTTTGGGGGGAAAACAGCATATTTAGCAATTGCATTTATTTTGCCAAAGGTATTTGAAAAATAATTACTGCAGATAATTTATTCATATGGGGTTCTAGATTAAATGTGGTAAAAATTGGAATTTTGTATATGAATAAAGAAGGAGGTTTAGCTTTAATTAACCTGGTGGTATATGATTTTCCATGAAATTTATATAAACTGTTAAATTAGATGAATAAAAAATGAAATATTAGTTGTAAAAATTTAAAATGCAGGATGACAAATTTTGGGACATTGTAAAATTAAGAAAAGTAATGTCTAAATGAAGATAAGAAAATTGCATCAAGAAAAAATAATGCAGAAAATAAAAACTGAGGAAATAGAAAAATATGATATATGAATATAATGACGTGACATTTTATTAAACCATTAAAAATTAGCAGAATGAAAAATTAAAGCGATTAAAATAAGAAAAAAATGGTGTAACAAAAATGTAGAATGTCAAGATTTTTGGGGGAGACTGGAAATAGATAACTTACCAGTGAAAGGAAACATGCCATATAAAAAGAAAAGTGAAATAATGTGTTTATATTGTGGGGAAGAGGATACTACTGAAAACTTTTTTTGACAATTCAAAAAAGTGTAGTGACATTACCAGAATTATGTAAAAAAAATATTTGAAGATATAAAAGAAGTGGAAAAATAATTATGGATATGATTAAGTACCATATAAGCACATAAGTAAAAGAAATATGCTAGAATTGTTTTTATTATATGGAATGAATGGATACATTAAATTATGTTTAATGAAAAATGGATTTAGGCAGCAATATTGAGTAAGATTAGATGGTGTCTATGGAAAAAGGAGTGGGGTCTAATGAGAATAGAAATTTGACAAAGTATGAATATAAAATAAGTAAAATAAGGAAATGGAACATTATATATCTGTAAATGTTGTAAATATATACATACTTTGTAAATAATGTTTGTTTTTGGGTAAACAAAGGACTCTTCCTCCTCTTAATGATAGGCGATGTGGGATCTTTCAGAACCACCTGAGCTTCCACCAACTTCAGCAGATGAGCCTTGGCTTAACATCTTACCAGAAGGATGGCACACTCAGGAGTGCAGCACTCTTCCCCCAATGCCACACTGCAGTGTTGGCAATCAATCCACTTGCTGTGGCAATACTGTAGAACTCACTGCCTTCTGCATCAAAGATGAATCTGCTACCTGTTGTGCCACTGACACTGTAGGAATGCAATTTTGTGTGTATAACAACATACATACATTTATATACAGTTGTAATTGTGCTCATGCAGATATACATCTCTAACTTACAGACACACACACACATATATATATATATATATATATATATATATATATATATATATACACACATACATAAAACATACATCTTTACTCATACATATACATGTGTGTTTATACAGACAAGTATGTTATCACAAACATTCCACATATTTATATACAAAAGCAGCTCTATGTAAATGTATGTTTATACTTTCTTTTGCATGATTATAATGCCATTATAGATGCATATTTGCAGCTACATATATTTCTTCTATCAAAAACCTTCAATTCTGCAACCTTCTTGTAATTAATTTCTTAAACCTGTGTTTAATATGACAAAAAAAAAAACACTTGCTACAGACTTCTGCCATTCCTGCCATTAACAGGTCACCCTACTCTGACAGCTGGTCAGGGCTATGCTTCTGTAGGTCCTCATACCTGTGATAGTACTGAAGGCCAGAGTAGGTGATCTCTGCCAAGGATGACAGGTGCTCAAACAACCCCTGCTAGATATTGATTTTTTTTCCACTCAGAACCTCTAATCCACAATTGGATCTTATCTAGGTATGAACCACTCGCATTATTTTGGTCTCATTATCTAACTAGCTGGGAGAGTGGTTTTGTGCCTTCACGGCTGTCGCTATCATTCAAAGTGTCAGTAATCGAATAAAGAAAGTGTGAGCAGAACTGTGGTTCATAGCATTATAATCACTCCTTGTGGAGGGTGACATCACCCTAACCAATCCCAGTTAACAATCAGAATCATCAGATGTGGTACTTCTATTATTGGCAAGTTAGGTTTTGATAAAAAATGCTTTGTCACCTGCATGTTTTTTTATAAATAAATGCATTCACATTTCATTAATATGTTGGATAAAAGTAATTAATGAAACCACTGATTTATTTTAAATATTAATCATAATTGCTGCAGTACACTGCTTTTGCTACCTTTTTAGAGCATTACAATTGAATGTCATTTATAAATTTACCATGCAGTATAGCAGCAATATTTTTGGAAGGGGGTGATTTTTACAGAAATAAATATTCCTGGGTGTGTGAGTACCAACTTCTTTAGTAAATGCTGAGTGCTTTGAGATGATAAGATGTGGCAGATGGTGTTCAATGGTCAGGAATTATGATTCATGGTTGTGTAAACTTATGCATATGATTCCATTTTACCTTTTCTAAACATGATCAACTTAGAGAATAACTGAGAATATCTTCAGTCTCCTGTAGCATTCTGAGGACATCCAAGGACTGCTGTGTCCACTGCTATCTGCTGCACGTTATCTTGAATTTGAGGCAATATTCCTTGGTAGCAGAGACCTAATTACATTCATAAGTTGCTGTGTATGTTTTTGTACTACTACGATTCATAGAGATAAATGTAGAAGGGCCTATTTTTCACAACAAATGCATAAGTGACCCTTAACTTATATACACAAGTTTAACACTGTAATATTAACATCCGAATACTTAAGTTATATGACAAATGATGTAGGAAATCACAGACTTTTTAAAGTTAGAAAAAATAATAGAAATATTGCAAATTAATAAAAAAAAGTTTCAAGTGATGCAAGATTACTGAGTTTACTTCAAGAAATGCTTGTTTTATTGATATGATTGGCATAGTGCACTGGCTTTAATGAATAAAATAAAGTTGTCATTTGTCATTACAGCAGCAGTAAAAATAAGAAATTAATTTATATTGGTGTCATTTAGTGATTGTGCATATATGGTAGAAATGCAGTGATTTAGTGACCTCAGCACTTGAGCTGTAAATTATTGGTTGCTTTGGACCATTTCTAGCTCTTTTCAAGTTCCCTGTATAAAAATCCGCCTCAGGGCGTTTTTGAGCGGTTGGGCGCATAGCGCAGCAGCAGTTATACAGGTTTAAACTATTTCTGGCTCCGCCAAGTCTGCTCTTCAATTTTTCACTTAGAAAGCTCTACTCAGTCTATTTAGCTGTATATATTAGCACTGTTTTCGGGACTTCTAGTCTTAGCAAGCACTCTTATAATAAAGTAAGCACTCATACTAAAGTAAGCACTACAGCCATCCACTACCCCCTGTGAATACCCACTTCCCTTAAAGGCACAGCACTCCTTATAATATTCTAGTATGTCGAGTGGTAGACCACTAGCATCCCCTCTTGTTCAGCTGGTTAACCTGGGAATCTTAAGACAATGTTACAATTGTCTCATGTACACAGACAACCCTCTCCTCCTTCCTACTAACACAAATACTTGTGAGAGATGCAACTATATAGCCAGACTGGAGGCTGAACTCTCTCAACTCAGGACTGGCAAGACCAGACAGGAGGAGAAGCTACCCACACCCGAAGCAAAACCAGTCACACATAAAACCACCACCACTACAAACCAAACACATAAGAACACAAAGACATACTCGGAGGCTCTTATAAAAAACTTACCAAAACAACAGAGGCCTCCAAAGCAGACACCCAGAAATACACCCCCACAAAACGTAACACCTACAACACATACCTCAAACAACCCGTGTGCCACACAATCACAGACCCTAAGGCAAAACACTATGCCAGAGACATTAGTAATAGGTGACTCTATAGTCAGACACACTGACGTTCCACTTACCAGGCTGAATAAGGAGAGGGTAACGGTGAGCTGCCTATCGGGAGCTAGGATCCGCCACATTACACACGCACTCAGGTCACTCCAAAGCAAGTACAAGTATGATGCAGTCATTGTCCATGCTGGTGTGAATGACCTGAGATGTACCTCCCTGGACTACATGAAAAGAGACATTGAGGAGCTCTCCGATTATGTAGCCCAGACTGGTATGACCCTGACCCTGAGCAGCATCGTGCCTTCACCATGAATGATGCCTCAGTACAAAGACAAAATGATCAATTTTAACAATTGGCTTAATCACTGGTGTCTTTCTAGGGGGATCCAATGTCTGTCAGCCTGGGATGACATGCTGGACAAGCCGCGTTGCTTTGCAAGGGATGGCTTGCACCTGTCACCACTGGGCTTCCGGATACTGGCCAAGGCTCTTGCCACCCCCATAGTGCCTTTTTTAGGCAATGCTCAAAAGACAAATCAACCTCCGTAAAAACAAAATGGAAAAAATTAAGGGTAATGCTGCTCAACGCCAGAAGTCTAAATCTCAAGATGCAGGCACTCGAAGCACTTCTCAGTATGGAGAACATCGATGTCTGTGCAGTAACTGAAACCTGGTTCAAGGCTCCTGAGAGCACTCCAGCGCTATCAGGCTATACCTCATATCATGCTTTTCGGCCTCAAGTTCCAGGCCGAACCACAAAGGGAGGGGGAGTGTCCATTTTCATAAAGGACACCTACACCTCTCGATTGGTGGCTACCCATGAAACATCAGAAACCATACAAGTTTTACTCACCATAGGCAAAACTGCCATACAACTGGTCGCATGTTATAGAACACCCTCCCAATCCCAGGAATCCCATCAAGCATTCCTGAAAACACTGGAGGATATGAATGTCACACCAAACACCATCATATTGGGTGACTTCAACTACCCCAACATAGACTGGGCCCACTATTCTAGCCCTAACACCCTAGCCCAAAGATTCCTGGAATTCATTAACTCAAATGCTATGGAGCAACTGGTCACTTCTCCTACGAGGAAAGATAATATACTTGACCTGATTATCACAAACATGGGGTCCAAATGCTCCGCACCGGATATAAACCCCTCACTAGTAAGATCTGACCATAAACTGATCACGTTGGATGTACATATCCCACCCCCCCCCCCAGAACAAAAGACTACAGTGAAAAATTTTTCAAAAGCTGACTTTACACTCCTTAAGTCAGAAATTATATCCTTTAAGCCTACTGGGTTAATGGAAACCACATCCCAAAATGCTGAATCCTACACAACAGCCTTCTACGGGCATCTCCAAGAATGCATGGATCAAGCAATCTCAACTAAAACCAAGACCCGCTCCACCAAGGGAAAACGCCCGGTTTGGTGGACCCCGGCTATAAACAAACTGTACAACAAAAGAAGGAAGCTACTGCAGGACAAAGCCAAATCCCACAAGGGAAAGGCTTCCCTGATCAGCACAAGTAAAAAACTACGTTCTCTCATAAAAACATCTAAAGCCAACTTTGAGAGAAAGATTGCCAAGGATACCAAAGACAATCACAAGGCCTTCTTCAATTATGTCAGAACCTTGGGAGGAAATTCTCAGCTATGCTCTGAGTTGGTACACAACGACAAAAAATTCACTGACCCTACCGACATTGCCAATATTCTGGCAGATAGGTTCAGTGCAAATTTCTCCCTCCCTCACCCCTAAAGATGTAGTAATTATCCCTGCTGAATGTAACCTACCTGTCATCTCAGACATACAGGTGAAATCAGCACTCAACAAAGCAAAAACACAGCATCTATGGGACCCGATGGTATCCCCGGTTGCGTGTTACGTGAACTTCAAGATGAACTAAACCCGCACCTAAAAACGCTATTCAATCTTAGCCTCACTACAGGATATGTACCTGAACACTGGCGCACAGCAACAGTGGTCCCACTCCACAAAGGGGAAATTCTACTGACCCTGGTAACTACCGCCCCATAAGTCTGACTAGCCTGGTCTGCAAGGCTATGGAAAGAATCATCATGGAACTCATAAATGGCGATATTGGACATCTGCAGACCCTTGATCCCACCCAGTTCGGTTTTGTAAAAGGCAGATCCTGCCTCTTAAACCTGGTTGACTTCTTCGAGACAGTCACTAGTGCCATCGACGAGGGCAAGGCTGTCCACACTGCCTACTTAGACTTGGCTAAAGCCTTTGACACGATACCACACTCTGGCATCATAGACAAGCTCAGCAGCCTAAATGTAAATCCATATGTCACAAGATAGGTAGCAAACTGGCTAAAAAACAGAACCCATAAGGTCAAAATTGCTGGAGCCATGTCAGACTCAAAACCAGTCACGAGTGGTGTCCCACAGGGCTCAGTCTTGGGACCCCTCTTATTCGGCATTTACTTCTCGGATGTGAAAGCAAATATGGGAGGATTATGGCTGACAAAGTTTGCAGATGACTGCAAACTGGGTGCCATAGTTGATTCACCTGCTGACACACACATCCTACAGAAAGGTCTCACTGAAACGGACAACTGGTGCCGGAATCATGGCCTCAAACTTAACGCCAAAATGTATAGTCATCCCTTTGGGAAAAACAAAGTACCCACAAATTATCACATAGACAATAACCCACTGAGTACGGAAGAAGTAATCAGAGACCTGGGGACTCAAGTCGATAGTGACCTCTCCTTTGACAACCATGTTGCCAAAGTGGTCAGAAAGACATTCTACCTTGCCCATCTCATCATGAAGGGATTCTCATCCAGATCAAAGGAGGTCTTTGTACCTCTATATTCCTCACTTGTCAGGCCCATGATTGAATATAATGCTCCATTTGGGATGTATCTCACCCGGCACATGCAACAACTGGAAAGACCCCAGAAGTACCTCACCAAGAGGATCATGGGTCTCAAACATGTGCCTTATCCAGCTAGATTAAAGAAACGCCAGCTCTATTCAGTAGCATACCGCCTGCTCAGAGGTGATTTGTGCCTAACATATAGGGCCATGTCCAACCAAGAACTGATGGACATGCTCCATCTCAAAAAATCCAGATCCACCAGAACCACGCGAGCTAAAGATTTCCACCTCTGCACAAATATGAATAAAACATGCTGGAGGGATAGATTCATAACACAGAGGTTACCCGTACTCTGGAACAAAATCCCAGTTCATGTGAGACAGAGCCCTTCATTGGCACTGTTCAAGAAAAATCTCGATGCATGGATGGGAGATCGTAAGTTTACCCCGGGAGTCACCTCAGTGTCACTACTAGACAGAGGTATAGTTTACTAAATAATGGGGTCCCACATGTGTCACTACTAGAGAGGCGCAACTATATAACACGGGGTGGTGTAAGCCACATCATTGTTGCCTAGGCTTGTAAATGCCCCAGGGCAGATAGCCTAGTACACTACTATGAAACTATGAAACTAAATTGCCAAAGATGTTTTGTTGGCTCAACATGCATGTGTCTTACAGTATTATGATTACAAGAAAGTAGTAGCAGCTAGGGGAAGGATGGATCTGTTCACAAACTGCTTGCTTTACTGTTGTGAATGTATTCATAATGGTGCAAACATTACATCTGTACCTTTACTTGGCAGGTCTGAGACTGTGCATGTGTATGTAATTATGAGGTTTGTGTGAAGATGGCCATCATGCTTTGTGCTGTTTTAGTGATGATTATATCAACTTTTTTTAAGATTGTGACATATCTTAAAGTGCAGAAATAATGCTAAACAAGGGATCAAGGTAGAAAAAGGACAACTTCAACACTGAGGAAAAATGCATCCTCATGGCAGCCCTTATGACTTATGGCAAATGTCTGATTAGTAAAGGGGGCCTAAACATGCTGAAAGGGCAAAACCCTAGAATCAAGTTGTAATCAACATTAATGTGGTTGATGGAAAGAACCACACATTAACCAAGTGCAGGAAGGGAGCAAATTATATGGTAGGACATGCTACACAGCCTAGGTGAGGCAGAATGCAAATACTCATACCAGTACTGGGTGAGGTCTCCCGACACTTATCCCATTAACAGCAGATGAGGAAAACCTCCTCTCTATCCATGTGCGACATTGGAGATGGTGGCATTGAATTAATCAGAGGTGTTGTGCACACTAGCTTTTACCAATGTCTGCTGCAGCAACAAACATCTCCAGAGGAAGGTTAGTTTAAAAAAAACATCAGTACTTTCTGCTTAAACTAGAATCCCCCCATACATGTCTGCGGTGATCTGTGAGTGCTGATTAAGGTTTTTTTTTTCTTTTAATGGAAGTTTCCATTATTTTAAGGTTAAAAGCCCCATTTCTGCTAACCAACCTAAAGCTCCACGTCTTACCTAAGAGGCTTAGAGTCTTCATTAAAGCAGCAGATCCTTGTAGTTCAGTTAATACCCATAACTCACTGATGTTAAAAGCCCAGTTTCCACCATCCAACCTCAAACGTCACACATATCTTGCTTAAGTGGCTTAGAAGCATCATTAAAACAGCAGATCCTTGCAATTCAGCTACTGCCCATAACTTACAGATGTTAAAACCCCTGTTTATGCCAACCTTAAGTTCTATACCTGTCTTGCCTAAGAGACTTCATTAAAAATAGTGGATCCTTGTGGTTCATTTACTGTTCATAACTTACTGATGTACATTTTACATTTAGTGGTTTAACTGCACTACTTTTGTTACCTATAATTGGCTGCCCTACACATCACTGCAATGTACTTCTACTCCATCCCCATTTGTCTTTTCCACCACTTACTTGTGCTGTAGTGGAAACTGGTTTCTCTATTTCTTAGAAACTGGAAATACTCTCCTGATTTCTTCATGTTCTACCCCCACTTTAATTCCAACAGTCTTAACAGTTCTCCTTACCTACATATCTGTATTTAATCTTACTTTAGTCCCAACAATATTTTCATCTATACAAACTTTATATACATATATTAAACCCCACTTCAGTTCAAATAGTAGTTTTAACTCTCCTAACCTGAATTTCTTTTGTTTTTATTTGTGCTCTGCGTTGCCATATATGTTTAATGAATATTAACTCAGAATTCCTCTTTCCTTTAGCTCATCTCTCAACATGTAGTTTTTTTACTATTCATGGAAAAGTATAACACTTAGCTAAGCTCCCATTCCTTACGGTTTGTTTCTTGCAGTAAGGCGAGCAGCTGTGCCCGGCTCCAACCCTTTCTGTTTAGGCTCACTCTGCTCCCCTACCTTACCCACAATTCCCACCCATCCTCACTACTCCTACATTAAGGGCTCTCAGTACTCTTCCCAGTAATGCTTTAGCCAATCAAAGCAATGCCTCCACTACTGAGCATTAGCAGACTTACTCTTATATACACTACATCTCTAATCATCCTAACCTCGGCCTACTAACGTTTCAATACATTAAATACTCAGTTAAGCTATAAAATAGCAGCCAACTTACTCATATATATTCACTACATCTCTGCTACTTCATAAACCATAGTTCTTCTCACATCTATCTCCCATCATTTCAATCTCTATTTAATAAGTTTAGCAAGCCTTTTCCCAGGTTACAACTAAATAATACTATTTCCTCAATACCTCATACAATCCTACTCATCTTTTTCCATCCTTTATCCTTTCTTATCATTCTTTAACTGACATCATATTCTGCTTTTAACCATTTTATTTATTCTATAACATCATTTAAGCACATCTTAAAAAACTCCAAATTTTACTCAAATATATCACCAAGTCTATTTCAGACATCCACACTAACTGCTCCAAAAATGAAACTCCTATCCTATCACTCAAAATTTACTAAATCTCAATTTTACTTAATTAAATCCCCTCATATACAGAAACTATTCCCACCTATTTCATCTCCCTTGCTGGCGATGTTCATCCTAACCAGGACCCCACCATTACCCCAACTACATCACCTAGCCTATAAAACTCATTTTTAAGCAAGATTCTAAAATTCTTTACCCTTAATATTTGCAGCATCTGCAATAAAATCTAAGATTTCCATGCCTGGAGAGCAGTGCATACCCCTGACTTTTAGCTGCCACAGAAACCTGGCTAAAACCTGAAAGAAAAGACACTGAATTGTTACCTCCTGGATATAATATGATTAGACCAGATAGACTGCACAAGAAAGCTGGTGGTATCACATTATTCAACACTAGTCACGTCATTATAACAAAATACTCCGATCCTGTCCCCAAATTTGATAATGCAGAACGTCTCATTACAACTTTAAAAATGAACTCTTCCAAAAACCTAAGTATTGCAATCATCTACATTCCTCCAGGACATAATATCCTCATGCTTGAAAATATCTTACACTGGAGCACAACTAACATTTCATATGAAACTATAATTACAGTTTATGTTAACAAACTGGCTAAATCTTACATCAATATTTCCTACTCACTCTATTAACCTCTATAACTTTACACAATTTATACAATCCCCATAAGATAAGGCAAAAACTACAATCAAGGATCCATTCTTAACTGAATCTTATTATCAGACCCTGATAAATTCACACAAACAGGTACTCCCCCCCCCAACACACTAAGTGACCTCCAACCGTCATACACTTTCAGAACATCTAAACACAACCCCCAACAAACACTTGTACAAGACAATCCATAACTTATCTAAATGTCATCTATAATCTTTTCTATATATACTAAAATTTGTTAACTGGGCTACCTTAAAAAAGCATTCCATCAGATGAAGCCACTGATTACTTCAATACCACATTCTTAGATATACTTAATAGTGCAGCTCTAACCCAGGTGAAATGAACCAGAATCAATCATGCCCCATGGATATCTTGTTCTACCAAGCAACTAATGTCCTTTATAAATAAAGCATGGAATGACTGGCAAAACAACAACACCCAACAGAACTTATTACATAGCTAAATATCATAGTCCTATATTATCCTACAGCATGACAACATATTACATTACTGACAACAATGTAATAAAGTTAAAAAGCGTATTGCAGCAGATAAAAAGTAATTCTATACCTACCAGCAATCAAATTATTCTCAAAATCCCAAAAAATTATTTACAATCAACTCACTTCTTAAACCAGGCACAAAACAAAATCCTAGCCCCTTCCCAGATAAATCGCCTGTAAGAAAAATGCCAACCTCTAACTCTCATTTCATTAACAGCATTTCTAACCTAGTGCAATCCTCTGCTAATACCACACCTTCACTAAATAATGTTACTTTTGATGTATCACAATAGTCTCCATCTACTCTTACCTTTACACTATACCCACTCCCTACTAACTACATAAAAAAGTCAAACTTTGTACTAACTCAGCTGTTAATCTCTCAAATGAGTACCTTAAGCTTACTGATGAAGCCATTGCCTACCCAGTCAGTATTCTTATCAATAGATCAATTATTGAATCTCATGTACCAAGCATCTGGAAAAAGTCCTATATTATCCTACTATACAAAGGAGGTAACTGCTCTGATTTATCTAACTACCACCCCACTGCTATTTTATCACCTTTGTCTAAAATACTGGCAAAATGTATCCACACACAACTCATTCAATATCTTCTATACAGCAACCTCCTTTCCTCCATCCAATATGGTTTCTGACCTACCACAGCACTGCAACTGCACTAATATCATTCATGGACACCATAAATCATGCTAGAGATTCTGGTCAGCTTGTATCCACATTCATTTTAGACCTCCCTAGAGCATTCAATACGGTTTCCCATAATACATTATTACACTGACTTTCCTCACTTGGTCACACCCATCATCTCCCTTGCATGTTTCACAAGTTACCTCTCAGGCAGACAACAATCAGTAAAATGGCAAGGCTCACTTTCTCCTTTCCTATCAGTTATTAAAGTAGTACCCTGGTGCTCTATCCTTGTGCCTCTCTTGTTTAACATTTCCATAAACAACCTACATTAATTCACCAACCATGCCTCTTTATTCCAATACAACAATAATTCGACTATTATCTGGACTGTTAATTAATTACTTGAACTTCAAAAAATTACTCAAGAAACCTTCTCGTCTATTGAACTCTGGCTTTATAACTCTCAACTGCTTTTCAATCCTAACAAAATTAAACTCCTACTCTTTGTCTCAAAAAACCTACAACAACATACAACAAATGTTAGCATCCATTCCCTAAATAGCACACTGACTGAAAATGTTCCATACACCAAGCTGCTAGTTGTAATTATTGATAACATAAAATTCAACCTCCTTATACAAAATAGCATAAAAACCTGATCAGAAATTAGGAATGCTCTACAGACATTCCTCTTTCCTTAACCAGTCTACTAGAATCACTCTAATACCTACCTACTACCTTCCATCTTGTATTGTGCCAACATCTTTACTAATCTTCTGACCACTCTGTTAAGAAAACTTGAAACTTGCTATTATAAAATTGCATAATTTACCAAAAATTCTTCATATTATACTCACTAATGCAGTGTAGTTCAATAACTAAAATGGCTGTAGTTCCCACAACAACTCACTGGCTTACAACTCTTAGCAGCCCACAGCATTGTTTACACGCCTGCTGCCTGCCTTGCACTAACATCTGTTCTTTCTACCTATCTCCCTAATAGATCTATAAGGTTCAAAGACAAAACTTCTTTCTGTACACAAGCCTAATAAAACTTCTGGAAAATCTCTATACTCCTGTTCCACTACCAAAGCTTGGAACAAGCTTCTCACAAACATTAGATCAAACAACTTCCCCTCATTTAAAATCAATCTAAAGGAATACTTAAGCAAGGCATGGATCTGTTCCTGTACTAACCCTACTTGATACTATATCCATTTCTAACTACCTTTCTCTCTTCTTCTCCCCCTTTCCATCTTTTAGTTCTTTATCTACTATCTATAATAGGCTTAAACATCTCTATGTAATTTCCACACCCCACTACCTTAACATCCCAGCTACTTTGTTTTTCTCACTCTGTGGTCTTATATTTCCCTCATTCCTCACCCTTTAACCAAGTTGCCCTATATCCCTTTTTCATCCCTTACCCTGTTTTCTTCTCTTGTGATTCACTGATTGCTACTACTTTCAAAATACTAGTGTCTTGTAGTCTAATTTTGCTCCATTAATAATGTATTACATTTGTTGTAATAGTTTCTACTTGTAGCTTAGTATTTTTCTTCTGTTCTTCACATGCTTTATTATATACTTTTATTGCCTTTGTTGTCTTAACTTCTGTATTAATATTTCTTTTTACATGTGTTTGGAGCTTTTCTCCCCTGGCCTCTGCCGAAAATGGGTCTCCCTAGTACTTAAATGTTAAACGAATGAATAAGTAAACAAACAAACATATATTTATATAGGCAATTGAATGCTGACATGGAATGATTTCATTAAACATACAATTACTATTAATAGATGACCCTTGCACATATGCTCAGAATGACACTGGATGTGGTGTGCATGCTGTGGCTTTATATGGAAAGTTTTTAAATCTTTTTTCACAGGTTCATCAATGCAAATAAGCAGTTCTGCTATTCCAATACATTTTGAGGACCTCAGAGCTGAATGGCTGTTGGCGATGATGGAAAGATCTCACGCCTGCACACATGGTGGTAACTCTGGAGGATGTGATGGCATGTCACAATGTCAAGCTTATGCTGACATTATACTCCTGCTTGTACAGGAGGCAAACCCATGCACCTCTATACCAGTATCTCCAAACCCAGAGGAACAGTTCCAGGATGATGGCAGAAATTCAGTGGTAACAGCAGTCACAGTGACAACATTACAAAGGGGCATGAGGTGGTTAGGTTTGTCACAGCTACCACAGGAAACACAAAGCACTGGCTGCTCAGTGGAAAATGTGCTGTGACATTGTTAGGGATCAGAGCACTGCCAGAAAGAGATAACTAGAAATGATCAGAATCATCCAGGGTACACTTGAGTATATCCAGCACTACGCCAAAATGACACAGAGTAGTTAAGGCTTACCAGATTCAAGTAGGAATCAGTTTTGGAAAGGAAGAGGATGGAGTACTGACAGGACATGTGGGGGTAGATTTCGTGAGACTACAAGTGCTTCTAATGAAAGCAATGTAATTAATGGGGGGTACAAGCACAACAGATTTCATGAAGGACACATCAGTGGGATCCTCTCATTTGAGATCCTCGTCCTGCAGCACTGTAAGAGCACTGTCCCCAGGATCACCTGCATCAATTAGGTCACAAGATAAGACCAATCAGTATCGAGCTCTCTTGGCAGCCCTCTTCACTAGCACTATCACCTAGCCTATCTTTAAGAGATATGTATGATGCATATGACAGTGACCTACTTTGATTCAAATGTGACATTTCCATTACAAGTTAGTCTTCACGCACATCTCTGTAAGTCAAAGGAGAACAAGTGATTAAATAAAGTAACAAATAAAAAGTGGGGGGGATTTAGTACTCTTTTTAACTGTATGCATTTCATTCTTGTAATAGTATTGCTTATCACTCATGGAACAGTGGAAAGAAAGACATATGCCATAACTTAAAGTTGCAGTAATTAACACCATTAATGTCCTATGCATTGCTATTGTTACAGCTGACAGTTGCATCATTTTAAAATATTAAAAAGAAAACGATACATTTTCATTCTGTTGCATATGAACTCATGTTAATTACTGAAGTAATGCTTTTTACTAATTGTGCCAGTTCAAGGCTTCAGAACATTTAATACACTCATACTTACATACACCACCTCACTAGAATCTTTTGTGCAAAACAGTTAAAAATGTGATTATTCCTTATATGATGCTTTACATTACTGCTAAGCAGGAGTCAGTGAGAACTCAGGCATGACTTTTACAAACAATAATATGAATACCTATTCTAAAATAAAATAAAAAATAATTATTTAAAGATGAGAAGGAATGTCAGATGAATAGTGTCTGTAGACCATGTACCACAGAGCATGCCCCACAGATGCATTACATGCAACATGGGTGCAATCGGTAATACCGAGTACCTCAGGTAAATGTGCCACCTCATATAAGGCACCTGTATTCCTGGCTCAGTCTTGAGGTGACACCAGAAAATAGATGTACTGATCCACACATGCTACGAGTACAACCAGAAACTGCTGCAGTATCCTTGAATCAGAAGCCTGCCAGACACCTGACATGCATCCAGTCTATGTCTGGAAGGCCCTCATGACAAGTAAAGTGAGGGTTATACTCAACATGGGTACTTTTCCGTTAAACCACTACTACACGTCTCGCCGTATTTCTGAAAAGCATAGCGTTAATCAAACAACTTGTTTTGCTTCAATGTGCATTTTCTTAGCAGAAGTATGAAACTGTAATGTCTGGCATTACTGGCTAACTGTAAGCCTGACGGATTTACCAGAAAAAACAATCATTTTACAAGGGAAGAGGAAACAGATGAAGCAAAATTAGGGACAAGTTGAGCACTATGCCATGAATCATATATACTACACAGCTTTTTACAATCAAAATGCCCCTCTCCGCACTTTCCCACACCCAGCTTCCCTACCCATATGCAAATGTGTGTAGCTGTTCAACTCAAGTCACCCCCTCCCACACCCAGCTTCCCTACCCATATGCAAATGTGTGTAGCTGTTCAACTCAAGTCACCCCCCCCCTCACATCAAGTTCCTTGGGCACTTCTAATATGGGGAAGCTTTGCTAGATGGCAAGATATATTTAGGCCGTTAAAACAAAAGCACAAAAACAATGTTGTGTATTACACACCAATGTTTTCGGCTCTGTAGACTTTGCAATGTAGTTCACCTCTGTGAAAGTAACATAAACATATTTGCACAAATTATCAGCATAGAATTTTGTGGGCTTGTCACGGACCTTTCAGTCTTCATTGGGCTCTATGAAAACAGCGAGATGTGTGGTAGCAGTTTAACGGAAAAGTACCCACACCATGTATTCACAGGGATAGGAAAGCCATATATCCCCCTAGTACCACTGTTGGGGCCATAAATGCTCACTAAGACCCTTAAAATATATCTGTCCACTCTGAAGCTATCAAGTATCTCCTGATTGTCAAAATTATGGTGAGTGATTCTCTGCATATGCCCTCAGCTTCTTGACTGGTGAGCATTGCTGGATACAAGCAGTTTTTTCTGAGCCAAGACAAATATCTCACACTGGGAAACAGGACGGCTAGCAGCAAGTGACAGTACCATCGTGGATTGCAAAGTAGATGAAGTATCATGACTCCACCTTTTAAAATGACTGCAGACTGCGTCGGAAAGAACAAAACTTGGACTATGAATCACAAATAGGGGGAGGAGGTTTCATTGGCTTAGGCTGTTTTACATCACTTCTCATTTGCATCTCATTATGACTTCATTTGCTTATGCTACTGTGGTCATTACTTGTCAGTGTAAGTGGCATCTATGAATAGAGGCTTTGCTGCACTCATTTGTGGACAGTGCAGATACCCTTTACTTATTCACATAATGACTATGAATACCACCCTTTATTTTGCAGCCATAGTCTTGATTCTTTCAAGTCTCCCACTGTATATCGTCCAACCCCGAGGAGGTCAATAAATGAGACAGTGCTCATGGGTTGCCCTGAAAATTGGAGTTGGTGTTCTTTGCAATACATGGCTAAAACCAAATAAAAATAGTAAATGCAGGTATTTTGAAAATGTTCTACTTATGTATACAAAATCATACTCCTTCCAAAACTCAAAAAAGGAAAATCTCAAGGTAGTAAAACATAAATAAAGCAACTCTATATTTATTAAAGTTGCTTTGCGTTTTACATCATTACTAGAAGTATGTGTAATGCAGGTGTGTTAAAAATCTCAAACTTTGTAGTTAACTCTGTTGATACCAAATGTTAAACACTTGAAGAAGGCTAAAATACTCATGCTTTATCAACACTTGAAGCAATTTAAAGAATTATTGGCCTGCCCTCCGGGTAACCATATTTTTTCATCTTTCTTCTAGAATTACTTCAAAAATGATTGCAGCTTTTTGCTTTATTGGAAGGATGATCATGGAATGATAGCCATTGCAGAGAACTGTTATGGTATGATGGAGAGAATGTTCCTTTTCAGTATTTGATGTTTTTTTTCCTTCTTCAGAATTGTGTACACACTGACTAGCAATGTTTTTTTTTTTGGTACACTGCAGCTTACAACAGAAGTCACAAAAAAAAAAAAAAATAGCTTTGAGCATTAAGCATTGCAACAAAAAGATCCTTTCAATGTGAACCTGAAAAACAGGGATTCAGAGATGTATTAGCCTCAGTGAAGAAAGACCTCATTATCAGCTAATTCTCATGTCTCTGAATCACTCATGATTGCTGCTAGTGATAAACACTTTGCTGTGGCAATTACTGCTGCCAGCACAATCATCACATTAGTGCAGCCGCTCCCCACCCATTTGCTCTTTTTCACACACATACACATTTAAACACACACACGGACAAATCCTCAACTCTTAAATGCTCCTGATGTTGTAGAACATCCATGACTTTGCTATTTATAATTGCCCTGTCCATTCTCATGGACCATTAAATAAGTCAACAATGCCAGACATTAGTGTTTCTTATATCTTATAATAAAAGTCATGCTTCATCCTGAAAATGAAAACCTGTTCTACTAACTTGATTTAGAGTAATATTTAATAATCCATGGTATCTAGTGTTTACTCCAGTATTACAGGCTTTGTTTGTTAGTCTAGGGGACTCTAAAGATATGATGAACTCCTTAACCCCCACACAATCATTTCAAGCATTTAGACGCACACACACAAAATGTCAGCATCACGCCATGCATATACTGAGAGACAACCTCAGCTTGTTCAAATGATAAACAAACAAAAAAAAAAAAACTTAAAACATCACGATGTCCTTCAAGGATGCATCTGCAGTCCTAACAAATGGGGTTGTCCTGCCTCAGGCAGCCCTTCGGTCGGCCGGATTCCAAAGTCTGGGTCTGGCCTCGGCTGATGTCGCACTTCACCCGACGTCATAGCTGCTGTCAATTGGGTATAAAGGCATCAGCCGACGCCATTTTCCTCAGTCTTTCTTGCCGCGCGGTGCCCGAAGCAGAAGCTGTTCGCAAGTGCCGGTCGGTCAGATCCAGAGATTTCTACTACCAAAGACTTCTAAAAAGCTAAGTACCCCATTGAGGACTCTTTCTTGCCTCAGCCGATGTCAGAAAAAGTAAATAATTGTTTAACTTGTGGGAAACAAATACCTCATAAGGATTTCCACTCTTACTGCCTTCCTTGCTTAGGCCCAGACCACGACGTAGCAGCTTGTCTAGCCTGTGCTTCCTTCAACCGACCACGACGTAGCAGCTTGTCTAGCCTGTGCTTCCTTCAACCGACGGACACTTAGACGTCGGTCGGAGTTTATGGAGGAGTTTTTTGGTCCCGCTTTTGCTTACAAAATGCCGTCGGAGACTCCGACTTCACAATTAGCTAAAAAGCGTAAGGAAAATGACCGACACTCGCGGTCCGTGGTTTCGGCCGAAACCACGGTTAAGCCAACCGCGACTGTCTCGGTTTCTGCTGAAACCGAGTCCACGGTTCTTCCTTCGGCCGAAAGCATACCTCCTACAGTCGAGGCCTCACACAGCATGGCTGACTCTGCTACTGAAATTTCTCCTGCTGTAGCAGGCACCCAGGATTTATCAGTTACTATTCCTTTGGACATATCAACTCCTGCACGTGGAGCTGCTAGGCCCCCTGCATCCATGTCTATCAAGGCTTTCTCTAGGGCTAAAGCAGCTAAATCTTCTAAGGCCTTGCCTGCTAAAACCCCCTCACACAGGCCTAGCTCTAGTTCCCAAATGCTCAGCCTGGCAGAGGATCTCATTTCTTTGATCAGGGGATCCCAACCTCACCCTGACAGGGCCTCTAATCCCCCTCCAGAGAAGAGGCCTAGAGCAGAGCCCCCTGAACCAGTTTCTACGGATTATTCCTCTGATGATTCAGAAAACTCAAATCCTCCAGAAGGCCCTTATTCTCCATATGAGGATTCTGACGCAGAAGACTCCATCCCTTCTGCCTCTCCTCCTGAAGAATTTTCTTTTGGGGAAACCTTGCATACTATGAGGGAGCAATTTCAATGGCAGGGCCAGGATTTTTCAGATTCTAGGAAACGGCTAAGGACCTTTTTACATTTGCCACAGCATAGGCCTTTAGCCATTCCTCCAGTACTAACAGTTGTGGATGATGCATTCAATGATGCTTGTACTGCCCCTGACTCTCTTCCACCGGCCCCTGCTAAGCCCGACAGATACTACAGGGTCCCGGACACACATTATCACTTGTATAAGGCTCCTATTGCAGATCCTGACACTATTTCTCAGGGCCCCAAAGCTGTAGCAACTGCTAAAAACCCCCTCCCCTCTGAAAGAGAATCTAGAGCATTAGAGAGATGGGGTAAAAAAGTTTATACTTCTGCTACTCTTTCGGCTAGGGCCTTAAACTGTCAATTCCACATGATCCAGTATCAGGAATTTTTGTTAGATCAGCTAAATAAAAAACTATCCTCTCCTGAACCTATAAACCGTAAGTCCCTTCAGGATTCTCCATATGAGGATTCTGACGCAGAAGACTCCATCCCTTCTGCCTCTCCTCCTGAAGAATTTTCTTTTGGGGAAACCTTGCATACTATGAGGGAGCAATTTCAATGGCAGGGCCAGGATTTTTCAGATTCTAGGAAACGGCTAAGGACCTTTTTACATTTGCCACAGCATAGGCCTTTAGCCATTCCTCCAGTACTAACAGTTGTGGATGATGCATTCAATGATGCTTGTACTGCCCCTGACTCTCTTCCACCGGCCCCTGCTAAGCCCGACAGATACTACAGGGTCCCGGACACACATTATCACTTGTATAAGGCTCCTATTGCAGATCCTGACACTATTTCTCAGGGCCCCAAAGCTGTAGCAACTGCTAAAAACCCTCCCTCTGAAAGAGAATCTAGAGCATTAGAGAGATGGGGTAAAAAAGTTTATACTTCTGCTACTCTTTCGGCTAGGGCCTTAAACTGTCAATTCCACATGATCCAGTATCAGGAATTTTTGTTAGATCATCTAAATAAAAAACTATCCTCTCCTGAACCTATAGACCGTAAGTCCCTTCAGGATTTGGTACATAACACTCAGCAGGTCAGTAATCATTCCTTAAAATGCGGCTATGATGCACTGGAGGCTTCCTTTAGATCAGCTATGACTGGTACAGTGATCAGAAGGCATGCATGGTTAAAAGAGCAATCCTTTCCAGACCATGTAAAGTCAAAGCTCCTAGATGCTCCCATGGAGAAACTCAGTTTGTTTGGCTCCCCTGCACAGCAAGTGTTAAAGAAGGTGGAAGAAAAAGCAAAATCTGTCCAAACAGTCAAGGATTTCTTACAGGTACAGCCTCCTAGGTTTAGTAGGAATTGGCCTTCGAAGAATTGGTCCTTTCCAGACACCTCCAGGGCACAGAGAGGAAGAAATAGGCACTCAAGAGGCAGAGGTCAATCCAGAGGTGCCTACAGGGGACGTCAGTGGCAGCCTAGCAACCAGAGAAGTACTGCCACAGATCCAGCTACTACCACTTCCACAGGACAATCACAGTGACTTGGCTCTGATACTGCCTACCAGGGAACAACTGGAAGCACCCTTAGGCGGAAAGCTAGCCTTATTTTCAGTAAACTGGCATTACATTACAGGAGACAAATGGATTTTACAGACAATAGACAAAGGTTACAGGTTTTACTTCCATACTCTACCAAGGAAGAGAGGAATGCCAAACCTACCACCAGACCAAAAAGCAAACGCTCTAGGACAAATCAACCACTTACTAAGGATGAGAGCTATAGAAAAGGTACCGGCTATGGAACAAGGACAAGTATTTTATTCCAGACTTTTCCTGGTGCCAAGAAAAGAAAACCAATGGAGACCTATTCTCGACCTGTCCGCTCTGAACACATATCTCATTGTTCCAAAATTCAAAATGCTGACCCTACAGCAACTTCTTCCCATGCTGGGCAAGGAGTCTTGGCTGGTGACTCTAGATCTCAAGGAGGCATACCTGCACATCCCTATTTGACCAGATTGCAGAAGATACCTCAGATTTCTTGCAGGATCAGAGCATTATCAATTCTCAGCATTGCCCTTTGGCTTATCTACTGCGCCCAGAGTATTCACGAAATGCCTGGCATCAGTAATTGCTCATTGCAGGCTTCAGGGAATTCAAATTTATCCATACCTGGACGACTGCCTGATACAAGCAGACAAGAACAAATTAACAAAAGATTTGGAAAAAGTTATTCACCTATTACAGGCCTTGGGATACACAGTCAACATAAAAAAGTCAAGGCTGGTACCATCCCAAAGGATTACATTCTTGGGTGCAGAACTGGACACATCAAATCAAATGGCATTTCTCACAGCAGAAAAGCAAAAACAACTACCACTCTATTTCATGGCATTAACAACGCAGACCCAGCTTACAGCAAGGAAAGTCCTGCAAGCCCTGGGTTACATGGCATCCTGCATAATATTGATCCCACATGCCAGACTACATATGAGGAAGTTGCAATGGTACCTAAGGAATTTATGGTCTCAGCACAAGCACAGCCTAGAAACCCAAATTCCAATAATTCCATGCCTGAAGCAAGAATTCCTGTGGTGGGCTCAGGCCTGTCAGTTGAACAAAGGACTGCCTTTCCACAGCCCTCACCCAAGGAAGACTATCACCACGGATGCCTCAGACCTCAGTTGGGGGGCTCACATAGCAGACAAGTGTATACAGGGCCTATGGACACAGGACCAGCTGAACCTACACATAAATCTAAAAGAGATGCTGGCAGTGAAACAGGCAATTCAGACATTCAGACCGTTTCTTCAACAAGGTCATTTGCTGATAAGGACGGACAACACCACAGTTATGTGGTATATCAACAAACAGGGGGGCACACATTCATATCCTCTATGCCGGATGGCAATGGACCTGTGGAATGTGGCCCTGAACCTCAACATTCAGCTCCAGGCCATATTTGTGCCAGGAAAAGAAAATATACTAGCAGACACCTTAAGCAGAACTACCACGGATGCCCACGAATGGATGCTGCATCCGGACATCTTCAAATCCATTACAAAGAAATGGGGGCTACCAGAAATAGACCTGTTCGCATCCCCACACAACCACCAATTGAGAGAATTCTGCACAAGGACATACCACCCACTTGCTTGGAAGGTGGACTCCCTATCTTTCAGTTGGGAAAACCTAACATCATATGCATTCCCACCTCTTCCTTTGATGCACAAAGTGCTACTGAAAATCAAAGAAGATCACCCAAGGATCATACTGATAGCTCCAGACTGGCCGAGGCAGCATTGGTACCCGCTTCTGAGGAGCATGTCTCGAGCACACGCATGGCCTCTACCTCTAGTTCCTTTGCTGCTAACACAGAACAACTTCAAGATCCTGCATCCAAACTTGAAAACACTGCAGCTAGCTGCTTGGAATCTTACATAAGACAAAATAACCCAGAATTATCTCAGAGGGTTAAAGACATTATCCTGGAGGCTCGCAGACCCTCCACAAGGAAGACTTATTCAGAAAAATGGAAAAGATATCTCATTTGGAGTGCAGCAAAAGGAGAAAATGCATCCTTGGCAAACATAGCTAACATCCTGGAATATTTAGCAGAGCTTTTCCACAATGGCCTGTCTTACTCCTCCATCAAGATTCATGCATCAGCAATTTCAGCAGAATATAACATGGATCCTCCAGTCTTCTCTCATCCTCTACTCAGGCAGTTTCTGAGAGGAATTAAAAATGTAAAGCCTCCAAGGAAGCCACCTTTGCCTACAAGGGACCTAAACTTTGTGCTAGAAAAGTTAACACTTCCCCCTTTTGAACCAGCAGCAACAGCAGAATTACAGTTCTTATCTTGGAAAACTGCTTTCCTGCTTGCAATCACTTCAGCAAGAAGGGTTTCTGAATTACAGGCATTAATGGCAGTACAGCCCTTCCTTATCTTCCATCAGGATAGTGTGTCCTTGAGAACTAACCCTACTTTTATGCCAAAGGTGGTCTCCAGGGTATCATTGAACCAAGCAATCCACCTACCAACATTCTTCCCCAATCCACAGAACAGGGGGGAAAGACTACTGCATACCTTGGATGTACACAGGCAATTGCGCTACTACCTGGACAGAACCAAGACCAATAGAAAAACTGACCAGCTTCTGGTAGCATATGCAGCAGGAATGGAAGGAAAAGCAATTTCAAAACAGACAATCTCAAAATGGATAGGAAATTGCATTAGATTTTGTTACTCCTTTCATGGAAAGACAACTCCAGAAAACATCAGACCTCACTCCACAAGGGCTACAGCCACTACTACAGCTTTCTTACGAGGAGTGGCTACCAAAGACAATTTAGAGGCTGCTACTTGGAGCTCCGTGCATACATTTGCCAAGCATTATAATCTGCCTTTATACTCCAGATCCCGAGCAGGTTTTGCCACTGCTGTTTTGCAAGGGATCTTAACTACACCATAATCTTCTTAGTGCCTCCTCCCCAGTTTGGCTATGGTATTCTACCCATTTGTTAGGACTGCAGATGCATCCTTGAAGGACATAGTACAGTTTTGTACCTACCATAAATGTAGATGTCCGAGAGGTATGCATCTGCAGTCAGGATTACCCACCCTCCTTCCCCTCTGTGGTACTCCTAGGGTATTTGCCCATATTGTAGCTAGCTGGGGGAATCTATTATGGTGTATTTGTTTGTATATATGTACATACATGTTTATTTTTGTTTGCTCTCTACTGTTTGGAATCATTGGCATTTATCCAAATTTAGCCTTCCTCGAGGGCACCTGGCATCTGGGGCAAGAAACACTGAGGAAAATGGCGTCGGCTGATGCCTTTATACCCAATTGACAGCAGCTATGATGTCGGGTGAAGTGCGACATCAGCCGAGGCCAGACCCAGACTTTGGAATCCGGCCAACCGAAGGGCTGCCTGAGGCAGGACAACCCCATTTGTTAGGACTGCGGATGCATACCTCTCGGACATCTACATTTATGGTAGGTACAAAACTGTACTTTTTGCACATTTTGCCCCCACACTACCTGTCAATTATATACTCTGACTCCAAGATCACACAATCCTTCAGGAATGTAAATATTCCGCTGCCCAAGGACAGTCAATTTCACACACTATCAACCATCTGTATAGACAACCAAATGTGATCCAATAAACATATGTCAACATAGCTCCCTGTCAACCAGACCAGTGGAAACCATATACATTTATGAAGAGACTTGCCACCCCTCTGTTTTTTTCCTGGACTATCTGGAAATCAAATCAATTCTCCGGTAGTCTGGAAAACACTTTACAAACTCCGGTATTCTGTTTCAAAAAAGGAAACAGAATATCGGAGTTTGAAAATCGGCTGATTTACTATGCTTTTTTACAGAAAAGCGTAGTAAATCAGCCGAAAGCAGGCATCAGGAATGGAAAAAGAGGGCATTCCCCACCAGGTGATGTCATAGTGACATCGCAAAATGGGCAGAATGAGGGCAAGAGAGAAGGCAGGGTAACTGGTGATGTGAGGGGTGTGGCTTTACTCTGGTTTTAGCCACAACAAAAGGTGGTAACCCTAGAAGAGAGAGATGCGTATAGATGGATACATACATATGAAGCATAAGAGTGACAGTAAAAATATCATCAGCAAAATATGACAAAATCAAAATTATGCTAGGGAAGGGATTATTCTCCTTTCCCACTATTGTGGGACCTCAAATGTGTGGGATACAGGGGAGTTTAAATATTTTGCCATCAACACTTTTACTGTAGATCTTTTGCTGTTTAGAGCATTTGTTATATTCCTGTAGATATCCATCTATTTTATATATATATATATATATATATATATATATATATATATACAAAATAAATATAAAAATGTCCATGGCCTATGTGGAATTATTCACAGTAACTCTATACAATCATGTTACCAAATGGCTAGCGACAGCTGTGCCTACGAGAAATAAGCTCAAAACAAACTCAAAAAACAAGCCATTATGATGTAATCCAGACCTCAATAGTAAAACATAAGGAAGAAAGTTACAGCATAAGTCGGGAAATAAAGTGGCCAGCAGGACAAAAACTCTGTCATCAATCTAAACAAATAACGCAGAGAGCAAATCAGGTCTACCAAGGCCAACTTTGAAGTAAATATAGTTTCCCATGTCAAGGACAACCACAAGGCTTTATTTCGTTATATCGAAACCCTCAAAGGCTATACACAACAATGTGAAGAGCTAATTGTTTATGGAGCCACCTACACATACCCAGAAGATATAGCAAATCTACTGGCTAACATATTCAGCTCCAATTTTACCTCCATATCAACTCTCAAGAAATACCAACAAACATAGCCCCTTCCCCCCAGTCATCATTGGGAAACAGGTCCTACATGATCTCGCCAAGGCCAAGAACACTGCATCAGTGGGCCCCATCAATATCATAAGATGCCAACTGAATATCATGAAACATGACCTATCAGAATCACTGGAATCACTTTTCAGCCATAGCCTCAGAACAGGCTTTGTGCCACATGAATGAAAAACTGCAATGGTCATCTCTCTGCAAAAGGATGGACCATAAACAGATCTCAGAAACTACAGATCTATTAGTCTGACTAGTCTCAATATGCAAAGCCATGAAAAGAATCATCAATGAAGTGATTAATAATGACACTGGAAATCTCCAGACACTGGATCCTAACCAGTTATCTTTTGTCAAGGGAAGACCATGCCTACTCAATCTAGCAGAGTTCTTCAAGAAAGTCACCAAGGCAATGGATTAGGGTAAAAAAGTATATACTGGCCACTTTGACCTAACCAAGGCATTTGATAAAATGCCCTACTCAGGCACTGTAAAAAAACTCACAAAATTTGACACAAACCCTTATACTACACACCAGACTGCCACTGCCAGACGACTCTCAGATGGGAAACAGGAAGTTAGGGAGGGGCATCCACCAGCACAAACAGGCTGGTCACTAGTGGAGTCTCTCAGGACTCAAGGCTAGGTTCTCTTCTTCTGGCATCTACTTCCCAGAAGTCAAGGCCATCAAGGACCTCTGGCTGATCATATTTTAAGAGGACTGCAAACTGGGAGCAGTCAAAGAATTACAAGGCACTAATATTCTCCAGGAAGGACTAATGCAGGAAAATAACTGGTGTCACATGACATTGTAGCCATCTCTGAAACTTGGCTCAAACTCCACATCTCTGACTCTGAAATCCTACCCTCTGGATTTCACACTCTTAGATGTGACCGCCTAAAGAAAAAAAGTGGAGGCGTTGCATTAATCTATTCCAATCTACTTACCTTAATTCCCCTACCAAACCCCATTCCTATATTTGCCAATGCAGAACTAACAGTTGGTCTATTAAAACTGAAAAATCACAAAGGCCTCTGTATCATCTCCCTTTATATCCCACCTGAAAATAATGTCTCAACCCTTGAAGAAATACTCCAATAGCCTCAGCTGAAATTAACCTTAAAACTTGCATACTAGGCAATGAAACATCAACTCAAATACAATCAACAGTCCCATACCCTCTCTGTCCATTAACCTCTTTAACTTTACTCAAGTAACCCACTCCATCACCAGACCAAATAAAACAAATCCCCCAGGATCCACTCTTGACTGGATCTTAGTCACCCATCCACATAAAATTACTTACTCTGGCACCATCCCCGACTCCATTAGTGACCACCTCCCAGCTTTCATTTACTGTGCAACCACCTCCCATCCGCACCAACATGAATATATTCAGGCCCACAACCTTAATAAATTTGACCCCAAAACCTTCTCTAACTATCTCAAACAAATGAATTGGAATATTCTAAAAACCTTTCCACTCGATAAAGCCATAGACCACTTAAATTCTACTTTCTTAGACGCTCTAAATTCCCTCGCTCCACCAAGGAAAAAAAGAATAAAACTAAAACTGCCCCATGGCTAACCAAAAAGCAAATTATGCATCTAAGAGACAAATCCTAGAAACTTTACCAAAAGAATAAACTTCCCAAAACCAGTCTCCAATATACACAGTTCTGTAACTTTGCAAAAAAACAAATCTTCAAAGACAAAAAATCCTACTACACTAAGCTCCAGTCCAACCATCCTCAAATTCCTAAACCTTTTTGGAACTCCATAAACTCGCTCTTCTACCCAGACTCCAAAAATAACCCCTGTCCAGAGCCAAGTAAATCTGACCTCTAATTAGCCTCATTATTCAACTCTTTCTTTATAGAGTCAATAACCGACCTAACAAAAACGTTTCCCAACAATGACCCATCTTCTCCTACATTCCACCTTATCTAAGTCCCCAAATAATTTCTCCCCTAGAGGCCTAAATGACAAAATTTTCATTAAACCTGTACTAACTAATAAACCATTACGTAGATAAAAAATTTTTTTTTAGCTATATACATAATTTTTTAGATTTATTTTTAGATGCCTTTTAGTACCACAGACAAGGTTTTGATACCAAACATAATTGTTTTATTGTTCATCATCTTGTAGCCTACTAGCATTTAAGTCAATTGTTTTTAATTGAATTCTCTTTCTGATTGGTTGCTAGTATTTTAAAAATCATTGAGTAATGATTTTAGTTGTCTGATGAAGTAGTTTTGGCTACAAAAGCACTCACCATTGTTTGTCTCTTCATTGTGGATTAAACTTGGAATTTTTATTTTTTATCTGCCTTGGTCTGGTGCCTCCTATTGTTTCTTCATTTACTGCTAATTGTCTTTTTGGGAGACCAGTCTGCCTGCTCCACATTGTTTTTCCTCCTGCTAATTTCACCCCTATGTTTGAGCTTAAATCTGTCTCCACTAACTACATAAAAAGACTTCTCTCCAAACTTAAACCCTGCTCCAATGCAGCTTACAACATCCCCTCTTCCTTTCTTATGTCTGCTGCCGATGGTATAGCTCTCCCAATTAGTATCCTAATTAATAGATCCATAAAGGAATCCTATGTCCCTAAACTCTGGCATTCCGCCTTTATGTTTCCTCTTCACAAGGGAGGCAAAAACAGTAACATTTCAAACTTCCACACTATAGCTCTTCTCTCTCCAATCTCCAAAATCCTAGAAAAATGCACCCACTTCCAACTTGTGCCTTTTTTGACTTAAAAACAACTTCTTACCCCTACCCAACATGGCTTCCGACCAGGACATAGCACAGTAACAGCTCTACTTTCATTCTTAGAAAGTGTTAATCAAGCCCGAGATTCTGGGAACTTATTATCCACAGTGCTCCTAGATCTCTCTAAAGCATTCGATACTGTTTCCCATAAGCACCTTCTAAGTCAACTCTCAAACCTAAATCTCTCCCAAAACATCCTTTCCTGGTTCTCAAGGTATCTGTCAGATAGATCTCAGGCAGAGTACCACAGGGGTCCATCCTTGGACCGATGCTGTTTAATATCTTTATCAATAACTTTCACTCTGCTATTCCTAATGGCAAAGTCATCAAATATGCAGATGACTAAACACTTGTCTGCTCTGCCTCTAACCTCCCTGAACTCCTATCTAAAACTCAAACTGTCTTCTCAACTACTGAGATCTGGATGTGTCTAAATCACCTTTCTCTCAATGCTAACAAATCTAAAATATTACTATTCACACCGTCAAAATCTTTCTCTTTTTGATAAAAATTCCAAGTCCTTAGCCAAAGCAACTCTCTGATCAAAGTTGCTCCCTTTGCCAAACTACTTGGTGTAACTATAGACAAACACCTCACATTTGACATCCATATTCAGCAAAATATAAAGAAAATCCACCAAAAACTAGGTATGTTATACAGGAACAACCACTTCCTCTCTACTTCTACCAGGCATACTCTGGCTTCCTCTTACTTCCCTCCTTCCCTTCCTTCTGTACAGTGGCCCGCTAACTAACTAACCTATCCTCTTCCATCACTTGAAAGCTGTTATAACAAAATTTCTAAATTTGCCACCAAAGCCAAACATTCCACTCATCACTGTGTTACCCTCCAATCCCTCAACTGGTTAGAATTCACAAATTACCTGGACTTCCTCCAGCTCACTACAGCACATAGACTAACATTTAATCTAACCAAATGCCCCGCTCTAACATCCTTCCCCCATGCACCACAAATAGAACTCTCAGATTTGAACACCAAAACTTACTGTCCACAAACCTAAACATCCTGCTGGGCAACTTCTCCTCTCCTTCTCCTTAGTTAAGGAATGGAATTCTCTCCCTTCCACACGAAGGACAGTGTCAAACACAACTTCAAAACTCAGCCTTACACATACCTCTCCTCCAAATGGAAATATAACTGCATTCTCCCTACCTAGAACTCTTTAACAAATGCCCCTGGGAGGGTATCCTCCTGCATTTCTAAGCACCTTATAGCTGGCTATAACCTTCTGTAGCTAATTCCCATATGATCCTTCACACTCTGTAAATATTGTAAATAGCTTTTGACTTTAACTGTGTGAATTTGTTAAAATGTATCTGCATGATAGTTTTCCACTGTGGGGCAGTATTGCTCATGCTTTGCATTATTTGATATGTATTTGTACTTGTACTTTTATTTTTATTGGACTGCTATCTTTACTGTAATGTGTTTCATGGAACTTTTCTGCCCAGGCCTCCACTGAAAATGGGCTCTCTGGGCCCAGTGCACTTCCCCGGTAATCAACCTGGAAATACATAAATAAAATAAATAATTTAAAACTCAGTATCAAGAAATGCATAATTGTACCCTTTGGGAAGTTGGCAAATCCATAAAACTTCCGCATTGGTAACACTGCCCTAAGAGTATGCTCAATAGTCTGGGGTATGGGGAGTTATGTAAACAGAAACATGTCTTTGGCTGACATGGGTCTAAGACAGTAAGGATATCATCCTATTGTTGCTCAACTTACACAGGTCCAAGGAGGTCATTGTTCCACTGTACTCGGTCTTGATCAGGCCCACAATGGAGTTCAATGCCCCATTCAGTATGTACTTGAACAGACACATGCAACAACTTGAATGTCCACAGAGGTTCTTCACAAAAAAATACAGGGAGTTAACAATATGCCCTGTGAGTATTGCCTGTGAGTATTGCCTCAAAACCCTACCCCTATGGTCTCTGTCTCCTGCACACTGACAAAGGGTGATCTATGTCTGGCATACAAGGTATCCCAGGATCCCACTTTGATGGACCACTTTCATATCCCTAAACCAAATAGCATCAGAGCTACTGGTCCAGGGACTTAAATCTTGCTTGCAACCAAAATAGGACATGTTGGAGGGGCAGGTATGTGCCTCGGAGAATATCCCTTCTCTAAAACAGGCTTCCCATCCATGTGAAGCACAGATCATTCCAGCCCCACACAAGCATAACTTGGACCAATGGATGTGAAATTGAAAATTCACCCCTGTTTTATCTATGTTTCTAATGGGAGATGCAACCTGAAAATGTTTGACCACATATGCCCTAGCGTATACATATCCCTAAAATAAACCCCAGGGCACAAAACTTGTTGATTACATTTGGGATGGATGGTTTGATTTAAATAAGGCCCTTATGGTCATTAGTCTAGTATATACCTAAACCTGTGACATTATAATAATCACAGCATATATTTTACTTGGATCTACCATTGTCATGGTCCAGTGGGCAGGCTACAGGAGCTCAGATGAGCTACCAGATATGAATTACAGACATCTAATAGTGAATAACAGTGACCATTTTGTAAACCCTGTTAGAGACCCCCACACAAACTTAGTCAATAATATTCAGCTAAAGAGTAATAATTTAAATACAAGAATGGAACCACAGGCCATATGACACTGTCTTAACTGGTCATATTCATCCAGATTTGCCTCAGACTTCGACACATTGTTTACTAACCTCTTAAATCATATCCATAAATTTTAAGTGTCTATAGACATGGCCACTATACATCCCAAACAAGAAATGTTCCAGGTTTTTATAGAGGACAATAACAGGTAATTTGTCTCCAAACAGTCTGTAATACATCTAAAGGGCGTAGCCAGAAAGCCCTACAATTAATTGGTGCCCAGTGGTCTGCAGATGTTGAGGTCCACTACTAGTAAAAATTCTCTAAAACCAAGGTTTCTGTTCCTATAATGCTGAGTTTTGGAAATAATTAAGACTGGAAGCCAGTGTCATTCATTTTTTTTATCCAATATCTCTATATTCAGGTTATTGGCTTTAATTTTAAGCTCAAGAACTGTGTTTGTGGAGAAATCTTGCATTTTGGGTTATATTTATGTAGAATGTTAACTAATTTCAGCCCGGTTTTCTCAAGCATTGTATTCAACTCTGTTATGACTTCTGCTTCAGCACTGTTCCACACTGGGGCTCCATGCAGTTTAAAGCTCTTGGAACCCATCCATTTTTTATGCTAATGGAAAGAAATATTTTTCCCATGGTAGCCCTTTCAACTTTGCAAGATGTTTTTCTAGATGTGGTATCCTGGGTTCTTCAACCAGTCAATTCGTTCACTTTGGTGGTGTTTGCTCAGATCTGTTTATGAGCTAGTAAGTTGCCATAGTTAATATTAGACAGGTGATAAATACATCACATCAAAGTCCCAATAAGTTAATACAATAAGGCAGTTGCCTAATGATAAAAGCCTTAAAACTGATGATTCATATTCCAGAATCCATTCCAAGGCAATACCATTCAATAGTTAGTAATCAAGTTGCAATCAGATCAGTGAAAGTGAACTAATGAAAGAAATGAACATACCTCACATTTCACAGAACATCAAAAATCACAATATAACTAAATTTCAGATTTTTCAATGTAAAAAAGTCTGCTATAAACAATTTATAAAATCTAGTAACCTGACACGGTATCCAAAAAGAATCTGTGCACACCACCAAAGTCTCAATGACCCCAAACTAAATAATCTAAAACGAAAAAGTCACCAGGAAAAAACACTCAGATGATGTCACTTCACAGATGCATATTTCCACTCAAGCCATACCATGCTCAAAAACCAGAAGCTGCATCTTCACTCGTGCTCTACATCTGCTCATAAAATGACAAGACTCCAGGTACCAATACTTCAGTCCCAAAATGCCAAAAGTACCTTCATCCACACCCTCCTTCCACTCCAACAGCAAACAACAGTGAGGTCAGACCCAATACTACATGACAGCTCAGTTTGCAATTTGCTCAGACTTTTAAGCATCTTTATTAAACATGATATTAAAAAGAAATCAAAACAGAAAAGACAAACATACTAACATTTCTTTTATTTGCATGAAGTCTATATTTCAACAATGTTCATTCATTGCATTACAAAATTGCTCAGTTCTTGCCTTTTCTTAAATTTTCATTCATCCTACTGAACACTATTCTGTATGTACTTTTCCTACAAATTCCATTTATTTATATGTAATTTGCTTCTTCACTTTTGCAAATATCCTCTTGTCCAGTTCTTAGATCTATACAATATCCAGTACTATAGTTACACTTGGTTTAGACTCTGATTTTCTAGCAATTTATTTTGCACCCAATTAAACTTAGTAAGGCCTTCATACGTCTGAGCATTTTAGATCCTATATCCCAGATCAGAAGAATCATTTCTTAAGTTTCAATCACGAGTTCCCCCAGCATTTCTGATGAAGGGCGTAATGCCAAAAGACTTGCTCTCAGTGTAAGTGACTGGAGTAAGTCATTTACAGTGAAAGCAGATCTTTTGAAGTCTGGTCCCTGGTATAAGCCTGTTTATAGTGTAAGTGATATAGTTTGGTGTAAGGGCTAATAGCAAGTGTTTTGGAATTGGAGCAGGCTTACTCTGGAGTAAACCACTTACACTGACAGCAACTGTTTTGGAATCTGGCCTACTGTACTCTGTATGGAATTTTTAAAATCTGCCAATTCAATTGCATTCTCCAAAAATATTTCCCCAATTAACTCTTTTTCCCACCACACCTCAAACATTTATCTGCAAGAGGAAAAGTTCTGTGAAGTCCATTTAAGGTATAACAATATCTATGCAACACCTCCTTGACTTTGCTGCTTACGTGAAAGGAATACAGATGTACTACAATTGTTCTTTTGTATATTTCCTTTCTATTTTCTCTTGCTAATCTTTTCTAGTATCTTCTGATTGATTTTTGTAGTTATCATACAATATTTGATATGTTCTACTAATTATCTCTTTCTTAATAGCAGCTTCTCTTCCAGATTCAACTGAAAAGACCATTAGAGCTGGTCTTTTATTTAACAAACACACTCTCCCTTTCTCTTTCTCTTTACTCTATCACTCCTGGAAGAGAAGGCAGTCTCAAACCTGCAATCCAAACTTCTGCTTAGGCTCATCGCACCCTATTATCTTTCCCTTTCTAGTTATTTGCTCCCAAAACATTGGTTCCTTTGCTTAATTACATTCAATATACCTACATGTAGTCATTCATATTGGAATAGTCTCCCTTCTCCTGCACTGGCTTAGATTTTTTTGATAAAGTCAGAAAATTTGTAACAGAGCTCAGTGCTCTTGACACCATATGCTGCATCTTGTCAGTGCTGCTAACTAACATAGACTTGTGATCTGACATGAAAGAATGTGGTAAATAATTTCATCTGCTATACCTTCAGAGTGCTTAAAGGGTAAATAAATTAATAACTTTCCATGAAAACAAAATCACAACACAATAATTTTCTCCTTAAAGGCATTTGGGGTTACAAAAAAATGCAGAGACCCTAGGCAACAATAAACTAATTTTCTGTCTCTTCCTAGATCTCTCCAAAGCCTTCGATACTCTCTCTCATCCTCTACTACTATCCAAACTCACAAATCTCCACCTATCCCCCTCTGCACTTGCCTGGTTTAATAGTTACCTATCTGACAGGGAACAATCTGTCAAATGGCTCTCATCCGCCTCACCTTTCCTTCCCATCTCCACTGGTGTTCCCCAAGGCTCCATCTTGGGACCCCTTTTGTTTAACATCTTCACCAATGATCTTTACACCTCATGCAAAGAATCCTCCATTATTCAGTATGCCGACGACTCCACACTTATATCCATCTCAAATAACATTCCTGAACTACACTCCCTGACCCAACAGGCCCTACTATCCACTGAACAATGGTTCTCTCACAACCTATTGATCCTAAATCCCAAAAAGACCAAACTCCTACTTTTCCTTCCCCATTCCCTTTCTCATCACAAAACCTCCTTTTTTATTACATCTTCTAACAATACAAATATCCAACCTGACACCCACACAAAACTCCTAGGGGTCATTATTGATGACAAACTCAAGTTCAACCTACACATACTCCAATGTATAAAAAAAACAAACCAGAAACTAGGTCTGCTATATCGGAACAAAAACGTCCTAACCCCCTGAATCTAGACTTACCCTGGGCCAGGCACTCCTCCTCCCCTCCCTTTTATACGCCGTCCCAGTTCTTACCAATATCCAGGCCTCCACTCTAAACAAACTGCAACAGACTTACCATAAAATAGCCAGATTCATTACTAACTCCCCATACAACTCACACCATGCAATTCTTTAAACTCTCTTCAATGGTTTGAACTTCCCGAGTTTCTGCTATCTTATCAATTTCATATGCTACACTCTATTCTTTATAAACCCTCCTTCTGCCCATCTTTATCTTCCTTAGTCTCCATCTACATCCCATTTCGGACCCTCCGTACTTCTAATCAACAATTACTTGATATCTACCTCCCAAAAAGTTCAGTAGGCACACTACTCTACAAACACTCCCTTGCCCATTCTTGGAACAAACTTCCCCTTGACTTACGTTCAATCTCCCACACCTCACACTTTAAAAAAGAAATAAAAGCGTATTTTCTCAATTACAGAACCTGCCCTTGCCATGACCCTACCTAGTCTTCCTTCCCTTTATGTACCCTCAAAAGGACCATACTTAGTACCTCATTACACCTCTCTCTCCAATGTGTCTACTATGCATTTGCAAAATGTTATACAAACAAAAAATGTTCATTGTTGACCTATTGAACTATATCACTGTAAAATTGTTATTTACCTTCTTTTTAATGCAACTTTAACTTTATGCATGTATCCCAACATATGTGAATCGTTTTGCTATAACTGCTATTATATCAATATTGTTTAAAATTGTACTTGTTTTAAAATGTATTACTGGAGCTTTTCTCCCCGGGTCTCCACTGAAAATAGGCCACAAGCCCAGTTGGACAAACCCGGTTAACAAATGTCAATAAATAAATAAATAATATATTACTGGCAGGTTTAGACTGTGCATAACTTCAAGGTAAGATAAAACCTTTCTTCCTATTTTCACATTTTAGTTATCATATTCACAAATATACAAAGTTGGAAGAATTAGAAGACACTCAGCTTTGCCTGCTGGAAGATACCACTGAATGCTTGTTGACAGAGCTCAATTTGTATAATACTGCCTGGGGGGACTTTGTATTTTAAGTCCAAAATAGAATTTCTAGAGGCAGCAATGGCACAAAATATCTTTTAGGCAGGAACAGGTAGTTTTTAATTCAAATGTTGGACATTTTTTCCAAGTATTATATGCTTGTATGTATGTTTTATTTTCAATCCTTTGAGCAAGTTCTATAGTTTATGTATTTATTTAGAAAATCAACACTTTAACTTATTTAAAGTATATAATATTAATTGAATGCTTTCCACTGATATTTTACTTAGAAGCATAAGGGTGTATGCATTCTTACCTTTACTATGTGGGGGCCTGTCCTATGAAGGGTAACTGCTCATAGTTAATTGTTCAGGTTTGAATATATCGGGTTGGCTTATTTAAAGGGTGAACAGTAAAGTGTGTTCTTGATCTGTTAGTTTCGATTGGTGGCAACAAACCAAATACTTGGGAAGGTAGACCACTGCTGTCTAACCACAATAGAAGTGGCTCTATAAAGGATGAAAGCCCATCATTGCTTGAAGTATGCAAAAATTAAAGAATTCAGAAGATTTTTCTAGAGGGAGGCTGGTTTCTTTAACTTATGGTGCAAAACACGTGTAATTTTTCATATACAAATTATGCATGCATTTTTGTACATCATAAGCTAGACAAGGGAAATCTATAAGCACTTTAAGATTTATTTTAAAAGAATATGATTATAAATAGAGATAAAAAGATGAATTATATCTTGAGAAGTAAAACAGCCAGTGTAAAATACAATACAAAAAGTTTTCAGAGTTCATTAAAATATTTTTCTAAAGATGTCAGGGTTCTAAAAAATTGAATTCTGAGTTAAAAAGAATGGAAGAACATGACAAATGAAAGAATATGTGGCAGTGGCATGATGTTAACAGCATACTTGCATGCTAAAGCCTGAGGAGTACAATTTAGGACTACTGTTTTGAACTATTTAGAAATAACGGTTTAGTCTATTTTAGTCTACACAGACTGTATTACTTTTTGAGAAGTCATTGTACAGTTTTGCAGATGCAATGAGTTAAGTAAAAGGAGTATTAAAAATGGCAGGATATGGTTTCTTGGAGAGACTACATCATTTATCTGGGGTATAAACAGAACATATATTCTGTGGACATAGAAGACATTTAGTTTGACATTAATAATACTTTGAAGACATTTCTGCTTTGTACAGACTTACACACTCAGTATGCTTAAGGGCAAATGGATGGGATGGGTACTTCCTAATATAGAAGGATAAGCTAAAGAATTAGGCAAGTATAATGTTTGCAAAGAGAAACCAGTGAACTGGTAAAGACAGTGCTCAGTACGTTTGGTTGCTTACATAGTAATAATCATTTAATTGCGGACTGTTAAGAAGATATACTGTAAGATATGTAGTGAGTGAACACTTGTAATTAGAGGGTATGAGGGGACATGTTCGCTTATAGAGGTTGTATTACAAAATGTAAATGAAGACATACATTTAAATAATGTGGAGAGTGAAAGAATGTATTGAAAATGAAGTGGGAATGAAAAATCAGTAAAAAAAAATCTAAGAAAGCTGTAAACCAAAGTTGAAAGAAAGCATATAGAATTGCACCACTGAATTGTACAAATAAAAGTACAGGACAATGCTACAGAAGAATGAGGAGAATGTGGAATCATTAATATGACTGGAGAGGAAATTAGCTAGACAAAGGGTTTTAAAAGAAGCTGCAAACGAGATCGTCAACAAAGCAAAGCAACAGCAATGTAGATATATGAATCCAAACAAAGCAGTGAATATAAATAATATTCAAATAAACTATAGAGATATGCACTATTATAGTGAAAACAGATGCATCTGAAAGTATACAATGTTTATTTGACGAAGATGTTAGAAGAGGCATGAGAGAAAAATGCTGAAGATGAGATAGGGAGGGAAATTATGAAATTATTATGATCCTCCAAACCAGAATTCTCTGTTAAAGAAGGAACAAGGTGTGAAGAGAGTATGTTAGAAAAGTGGGTGGTGTGAAGTCATTACTTATGATGCTAAGAGAACTAGACAGAGTTATTTACTATAATAAGCAGTGGAGGGGGTGTTTAAACATTTTGTGTAATATTTGCAGCCATGAAATGACTGAAAGCCATGCACTTTTTAACAAGCTACAGTCATATCTATAATCAAATGCTGACATAATATGAATAGGAGACTAACTGTGATATGCAAAAAAGCAATAGGTAACCATGATTATAAATAAAGAAAATGCGTTACTAAAGGAACCAAAATAATGAAGCTATCAGTTTTAAGAAATGGTTTAAAAGAATACATACTTGTGAGTGAAACATTTCATGATGCATGTAAATTAATATGATGGATAGTCAGGCTCACAAGTAAAGAAAATATTACTAAAGGGGAAAATATTTTAGCACTTTTAACAAATGGCTAAAAAGAACTCTGTGAGGTATTCATTTCATGAAAAAAAGTAGTTTAATGGAGCAAGATATTATAGAACGCAAAGTAGTACAGTTGGCAGGGCTTCATAATGACTGTACAGAACTGTGGGTAGCTTTTAAAGAGAAAAACAATGGGGAAAGACTACACGAGACTTAAAATGCAAATGAAAGAGAGAAGGTACAATAAAGATCAACATAAACCCAGCCACTGGGGATGCACAAGCCAGTACACATTTATTTGTGCCGGTCCCAAGCCCGGCTAAATGGGGAGGGTTGCATCAGGAAGGGCATCCGGCATAAAACTTGGCCAAATCAATCATGCAGACACCAGTAAATATTTACATACCGGATAGATTGAGGCCCGGGTTAACAATGACCGCCACCAGTACTGTTAGCCAATAGGGTGCTGGTGGAAATTGGGATACTGTTGGCCAAAGGAGGAGAGGATGGGGAAGGCATGACCGAAGGCAGGAAGAGAGGAGAAAGGCTAGGACTGTGGTAGTGAAGGTTGGAACTTTGAATGTTGTCAGTATGACTGGTATAGGGAGAGAGATAGCCGATATGATGGACAGAAGGAAGGTTGGTATGTTGTGTGTGCAACAGACCAGATGGAAGGAGAGTAAGGCTAGGTGTATCGGAGGTGGGTTCAAATTGTTTTATCATGGTGTGGATGGGAGGAGAAATGGCATAGGAGTTATCCTGAAGGAACAGTATTCTAAGAGTGTTTTGGAGGTGAAAAGAGTGTTGGATAGAGTGATGTTTATGAATCTGGAAACTCATGGTGTAATGATGAATGTTGTTAGTGCATATGCTCCACAAGTTGGGTGTGCGATGGACGAGAAAGAAAAATTTTGGAATGAGTTGGATGAAGTGGTGATGTCTGTACCCAAGGGTGAGAGAGTGGTGATTGGAGCAGATTTCAATGAGCATGTTGGTGAAGGGAACATTGGGGATGAGAAAGTGATAGGTAGGTATGGTGTTAAACAAAGGAATGCAGAAGGTCAGATGGTAGTGGATTTTGCGAAAAGGATGGGCATGGCTGTGGTGAATATGTATTTTAACAAGATGGAGGAGCATAGAGTGACATACAAGAGTTGAGTAAGATGCACACAGGTGGATTATATCTTATGTAGGAGGTCCAGTATGAATGAGATTGGAGACTGTAAAGTGGTGACCGGGGAAAGTATAGTTAGGCAGCATAGGATGGTGGTTTGTAAGATGACATTGGTGATCAAGAAAAGGAGGAGGAGTGTGAGGGCAGCACCAAGGATCAAATGGTGAAAATTGAAAAAGGGTAACTGGAGGTGGAGTTCAGGAAAGAGTTAAGACAGGCACTGGGTGGCAGTGAAGAGTTACCAAATAGTTGGGTACCTACAGCAGAGCTAGTAAGGGAGATAGCTAGAAAGGTGCTTGGTATGACATCTGGACAGAGGAAGAATGACAAGGAAACATGGTGGTAGAATGAGGAAGTACAGGAGAGTATACAGAGAAAGAGGTTGGCAAAGAAGAAGTGGGATTGTCAGAGAGATGAAGAAAGTAGACAGGAGTATAAGGAGATGAGGTGCATGGCAAATAGAGAGGTGGTGAAGGCTAAGGATAAGGCATATGAAGAGTTGTATGAAAGGTTGGACACTAAGGAGGGAGAAAAGGACCTGTACCGATTGGCTAAACGAAGGGACCAAGCTAGGAAAGATGTGCAGCAGGTAAAGGTGAATGGTTTAAGATCTCATCTAAAGTATGAACTCTTACAAGTACAGCCTCCCTTCTAAGGCTGCATTGTGGTATAATTAGAACATTACTTCAAACACCTGGTCTGAGGCTAGAACATTGAACTTTGCAGACATTGAGGAAATTCATGATGTTAAGCAAAAGCATCTATTTATATGCTACTTAAAAATCTGTGAAGTCATATATTTGGGAAATATGATCCTCCACTAGTACATGACTGCAGTGCATTAGGAAACCTGAGCTACTGACCATAATCAAACATGAAAAAAAGCTGGAAATGATTACATGTGATCTATGCACCAGTGGTCATTTTATATATCAAAGGAGTGGATCTACAATGTGATAAAGATGGAAAGAAAAGATTGGTGACATATTTTAAAAATCCAGTGATGTCACCTTTTAAATTTAGCAAGGCAAAGACAGAAGGAAAAAAGTTAGTTTAGAAGAGGACAACTAAAAGACACATGTACCTATAGTTGTAATGATGCATTTTAAGAGCCTCAGTATGTACACCCTCAAGAAAAAATAAAAAGGATGTAGGAGGTATACTAGATAGATATGGATATAACAAAAATTTAGGAAATTATTTTCAGGCCTGGGGCCCAGACAACGCATGCTTGATTCACAGGTAGGAAGAGTGGGAGTGAGAAACCTGTTCTGGTTCATCAAACCTGGGGGGGGGGAATGTGGCAGCAGCCCATTGAATTGGTGATATATGCAGTTGTGCAGATATATCGCTGACAGCATTGTACACAGATGTGCCTAGAGATGCTTACACTGTCAGTGGTGTGAAATTTTGGAGACTCTAGTATGCACAGCAGTGCACATGTATCCCCTTGTCAGTAACTATTGCAAAACTTGCAAAGCTGTCATAGACATAGGGGATCAGGAGGAGGTCTGTTCAACTTACTGACTTGGCCCACTGCCTACCATCCAACACTCATCTGTATTGGAGGGACAGGGAGAGTGAGTCTGTCCTAAAAAGCAAATGCACTTTTTAATCTCTCAAATCTTTTGAGTTTATAATACCATGATGGAAATGGACCTCATTCCTAAGTCAAAGTATGATTAAAGTTCATGAAATTAGTGTTGTTTCAATCTTTGATGTCAGCCAGAAGTGCTCATCGCAGTACCCACAATGTGCCCAGTAATGAGCGTTCTGCAATTCATATGGGGTTACATGGAATAGTAACATACCTAAATATTACTGTAGATTCTTTTTTATAAGACCCATTGCTCCTACTACAATTGAAAGTGTCTGGGTATCTTTCTTCCACATTGCTCTTGTTTCTGCCTGCGGATCCTGATATTATGTCTCTCTCTCTATATACACAACACACTGTAGTCACTGGGTGTGGTAATTTCAATCAATACTACTTTTGTTATCTTTTCATGGACCACTATATGTGGTTTTCTAGCATCTATCTTTTGAGCTGTTGTTAATGGGTGATCTGATGTGACGTAGACCATCATTTTCTATGATGCTTTGTGGCTGATGTTTCCAGTGGTTTTCAGCCACTTCAATACCATAATGTTTGCACAATCTCCAGTGCAACAGTTTTGCAACATTATTATGCCTTTCAGTATACAGTCCTCCTGCCATTACTATGGCACAGCCAGCAATGAGACATGCAAATGTTTCTAATTCAGTTCTACAAAACCTAAATTTGTCTGCTTCTCCCACATGTTCAATGGACTTTGTAAACCAATGTGTACGCAGCCCACTATCTTGGGCTACCAGTATTAACCTTTCATCTCTTGGTTTGATTTTGCCTCTCCTTAACCAGTTCTGCATTCGTTCCTGATCAACATGAGATTATTCCAGAAGTTTTCTATACTTGCAACTATATTTATGCATTTTCCGCATTTCTTGCCTTCCCATCTGGTCCTTCACCTTATATTCTTTCTTTTGTTTTTAGCACATTCGGTTGCTGCCCGATTTTTATCGAATTCTGGTTTGATTTCCACTCCCGCTTGATGCCGATGTGCTTCTGCTAAATTAAGCAGAGAAGTCATCTCATATTTATTCTCCTCATGTTTCAAAACTTTCACTACATTTGGGTATTGTGAGGTCAGCAGATGTGTGTGGAGTCCCACAATTGCAGATCTATACATGTAATCAATTTCAAGGAGGCCCAACCCTTCTTTGGAATGGGGAATATATAATCTTGGTATACACTGATTTTTATAAATCATTTGGTGAGCATGAAGCATCCTTCTTGTGCTCTCACTCATGTAGAAATGGGCCAAGTCTTAGCTCTGAAATAATGACACCAGTGAGTCTCTGATCCTACCTGGCAAAAGACACAGTGTACTCTTCTAGGATAAGAGATGTGAGCACCTGTGTGCCTGGTAGCTATCCCTCATGAGGAGTAATGAATAATTCAGTGAGGTAAAAGTAGATGAGCCATGGGTGAGTCAGGTAAACTGAGGAGAGGAGGATAAATTAAAGTGTAGGAAGTTTGAAAGAACTAAAGCTGAAGTGCAAGAAAACATTGTGAAAAGACCAAACACAGTAGGAGGAGTATTTTTTTTGTGTAATAGCAGTATATAGATGAATATTTCTACCTAACTCACTAGCTAATCTAGAAAATAAGGTCAGTAAAAAATTACTTTTTTTGGGCTCATTTACTTTTTTACTCTGTGCCAAGGTGACCATCAGACACCCCCCCCCCTCTCCACCTGTTTAAGGCAGCATATCCCTTTCCCTTAGGAGGTGACAGTTATGCATTCCATTTGTTCTTTCCAGGGGCATCACCCATCCAAGCTCAGTGTTTCTTTTCTGTTACAGCCTTAATTTCCACTACACATGCTCTGTAATCTTTTCCAAGGTTTAGTATATAATGGATTACAGTGAGAGTGTATCACTCATTTCTGCAAGCATATGATTCCTCAAGACTGCCTTGTCCTGTTTGAAATCAGCATTCTCATGGGATCCCTGGTATCTATCAGAAATTCTTCAGTGGGTCCTTGCCCAGGTATGTGCCCTAAGCCCTCCCTCTAAAAACAGGTGTGTTTTCACAGTTGCATCACTCCTCTTCCCCTATGCTTACTCCAGCAGGTGCTAGAACTCAATTCAAACATGATGCATGTGGATTGCAGTCAGGGCTGTAACACTCTATGCTAATGGAGCTGGTCAAAAATCAATGAATGAATGAATGAATTGGACAATTTTATGAAATAGATCTTATAAGTAAAAATCTCTTCTTCTCTTTGATTGTAGCAGTGATTATTTAAAGTTTTTTTTTTTAAACATTTCTTAGGGAGATAATGTATATCATTTCAGTGATTTGAAACTGTCATGGTATATATTGTGAAGCATATTAGACAAGGAGTACACAGATTTAATTATAATGCCTGCAGCTATTTTCATGTGAAGTGGCCTCCCTTCTGCAAGAGAAGTGTTGGAAGCCATGCATACCCTAATGAGGACAGACAACCTCTGTGTTACTTAATAAACCTCCTAACATGGGAAAGTTGACATTCATATTTGGACCTAGAACAAATATCCTGTTTGAGCTACTTATTAAATAATAGAAAATGTATAAAGTTAAACAACAAGAACAAATGTCTAATAAAGAAATATACAAGCAGTATTTTTACAATGTAGGTTGTGCCCATCTCTACCATTTAATATGAGGTTTGCCCTTGTCAAATGCAGCAATGGTAACTCCAGACCATACCACTGTGCACAGATGCATAATAAAGCATATAGCTACCAGACCCCTTAAATGGCGTTGCCAAGAAGAGTTGAGCAGCATAAGGTTGGATGCTCTTTTATTAAGACTAAGTCAGAGGTAATGGGAGACAGTGGCATACAGAGTTTTTGAAAAGCAGTGCCCTAGTGCACATCATGTCCTTTGGAGGGGGGGGAGGGAATCTAGATGGAATTATGTAGACCAGAAGGAAGGCAATCTAAGGACATTCCATTGATGGTCGGACCTGACACTTTCAGAGCTGAAGCTGAGGCCACCTGCTTTTTGTATTACTTCCTGGTAAAAGGTCGTTTTTTTGTCTCTTGCTGCTACAGTTAGTAAAGAGGCTAATTGGCTTATTTGTTTTCTAGGGTTCTGTGTAAACTCAATTTTATGTTGACTGCTATTCTTCTAAAAGGTAGTTAAGAATGGAATGTTGCTTCTATTTTGAAAAATTTGTTATACATGAAAAAGCCTGTCAATGTATGTTGGAACTGCAGACTGGCAGGTTTAACAATGTTCAATGTATGTAAATCAAAATCAGAGCTTCTTCAGAGATTTTTGAGAAGTTTATACCTAATTAGCACATTATATAAATTTACTGTACATCAAGTTCTACTACTTACCACAATTCTTCTGTACCTTAAAATTACTCCTTGCATCATCTTATCCCTCCCTATGGCAACCAAGTGACGAATGCATGAATGGTGTCTGCCAGTCTACATCTAGAAGCCAGTGCTAGTTATGTGCACTGTACTGCAATTGCTGTTGATTGCTCACCCATACTCATTCCCTTCCTCACTTGTTGCTGATTAATTTAGGCCTATAGCTATTTCTGAAATGTTCACCACGCAAAAAGTACTTTTCTGTATTGCAATAGGTCTACTTAACTGTTCTTAATGTTCAAGGTATTTTATCTGTTCTCCCCCTCTTTGTTAAATAGTTAGGGTATGTTGGTCTCACATGCACTTTTTGTCTTTTACCCATTTGCTAACAGGTGTCTGCTGTTTTTATTAGACTTGTATTCCTCTTTTTTAATGTCTTGTAAAACTAATTTATGTACTTATTGGTAAGCTTGTCTTCCAGAGTCTTAACAGAAGAGGGGCCTTGCAACCAGTCAGCTTATTCTAGAAAACAATTGTTAAATAAATAAATAAATACAGGGCAGTTAACTACAAGTGTAACTGATTATCCTCGGAGACCTGCATTTGTTTACTCAGCTTTATTTATATGTCAGTCAATATAATCTTTAAGTCAATTAAAAGACTCTGGTGACTGCTTGGTCTGTCACAAACCACTTTACATACCATATTTATATGTCTATCGATTTTTATCCATCGATATATACTTATATATATATATATATATATATATATATCCATATGGGTCTACCTGAAATCGAATCGCCACTTCATTGAAGATGAGATTGTCGAGAAGAGACAATCGAACTCCCATTTCAGAAAACCAGAGGAACAATAAAGATCTTCCCAGCGTAAGTAACCTGTTGTGCAAGACAGCAAACTTTGCCCATTTCCCAACTGCAGTGCGATTCTGAAGTTGGTATATTTAGTCAGGGGGGTGGGGCCACAGCCCCCCCCCCCACCTTGAGGAGTGTGGGTGACATATACCTTCACCTGGGTAGGTTAGGAGTGGTGCAGTTTAGGTTTTATTTAATTTTGCATAAGTGGTTACTTACCCTGGGAAGATCTTCTTTGTTCTTGCTCATTGAAATGGGATTTTGAGATATATATATATATATATATATATACGGGTCTATCTGACTTGGTCGACATTTCATTTAGTCGACAATTCATTTAGTCGACATTTCATATAATCGACAAGCTTTTTAAGTGAGGGGCTTAGCCACACCCCAAGTGGGCTGTGCCCCCTAAATATATATTCTAACTCCAGGGTCGCACGATTTTGGGGGAGGGGGCAAAAGCTTGTCGATTATATGAAATGTCGACTAAATGAATTGTCGACTAAATGAAATGTCGACCAAGTCAGATAGACCCATATATACACATACATATATATATATATATATATATATATATATATATACATACATACATCTTCAACAATATATATATATATATACATACATACATCTTCAACAATATACAATGTGTTTTATATATATATATATATATATATATATATATATATATATATATTTATACACACACACACACACACACACACACACACACATATGTGTGTGTGTGTATAGACCAATACATATATACACAAATTTGTGGGTACCTGGTTGTTATATTTAAAAAAAAAGAACAACTTTTTTGTTTTTTAATTAAAACCTAAGCACTGTAGTGCTTCATGTATGCTATAAACTGGAGCAGCTGTTTGGTACATTTGTAGCAAGCAGTTTAATATAGTCTAAACACACAAGCACTCAACTCTCCTTGTCAATAAAGAGAAATTATTCGTAGGCACTAAACAGCCTATAATTGCAAAGTACCATGCCAAGGTAAGGAAAAACAATTCTTGTACTTTACAAAAGAAACACTGAACCAGGCATGTCTAAGGGTCAGCTTCCGGTGATTTCTCCTGATCATCTGGTGAATCTGTGCATACTAGGGCAATGCAGCAATTGCCTCATGTACACAGACATCCCTCTCCTCCTACCACCCAACACTACAACTTGTGAGAGATGCACTTGCATAGCCAAACTGGAAGCAAAGCTCTCTCCACCCAAACTGTGCTAGACCCTCAAGAGGAGAAGGTTAATACCTGCACTACACCTCAAGCAACACATAGCCCTTCAAAACTCATGCTACCAACATCCACACATAGTAAGACTAAACCCACTTATGCTGAGGTCCTTAACATTAACCTGCCCAAATAACAAGGACCTCTGAAGCTGAAATGCAGGCAAACAACCAAGTGTCACATAGATCAAAACACCAGTGTGCCACCCAACAGTCCCTAAGGCAAGACAACGTACCCAACACTTAAGTCATAGGTGACTCTATAGTCAGGCACACTGATGTCCTATTCACAAGGCTGTACAAGGAGAAAATTACAGTCAGCTGCCTATCGGGTGCCAGGATCCGCCACATCATGCTTGCACTCAAGTCACTCCACAACAAGTACAAATATAGTGCTATCATTGTCCATGTTGGAGTGAATGACTTCAGACGTACCTCCTTGGACTACATGAAAAGAGAAACGGAAGAGCTCTCAGATCATGTGACCCAGGCAAGTATGACCATAGCCCTGAGTAGCATCCTGCTTTCACCCAGAATGATACCACAGTATAAGGGCAAAATGACTGACTTCAGCAATTGGCTGTGTTTCTGGTGTCATTCAAAGGGGATCCAGTATCTGTCTGCCTTGGACAACATGACTGACAAACCACAATGTTTTGCCAGAGATGGTCTGCACCTGTTGCCCCTGGGATTCAGGTTAATGACTACAGCTCTTGCCACCCCTATAGTGCCTTTTTTAGGCAAGGCTCAAAGGACAAAACCACCACTGTAACAGATATATGCACGCAAAATCTGAAGGTAATGCGACTCAATGTTATAAGTCTAAATTTCAAAAATGTGCTCTCTCAGGGCACTCTTAAAAATGGAGAACATTGATATCTGTGCAGTAACTGAGACCTGGTTCAAGGCTCCAGAGAGCACCCCTGCAATACCAGGCTATAACACTTAACACACTTTTCGGCCACCAAACCAGGACCGAAGCACTAAACGTGGAGGAATGTCCATATTCACCAAGGATATTCACACCCCCAAGCTAGTTTCCCAACACAACGCATCTGAAATTCTACAGGTGCAACTAACACTAGGTAAAACTGTAATCCCAACTATAGCTTGCTACAGATCCCCCACCATGCCCCAAGATTCTCATTACACCTTTCTAAACATACTGGAAAATATTAAGATACAACCAGTTTGACAATGAGAGGTTTAGGAACATAATACTATACAGGCGTTTTGTGGACGACATCCTCTTGTTTTGGAATAATGATGTGGACTCATTACATGAGTTCGTAATGTATATGGAATCCACAACCTCATTTTTGAAGTTTACTTTTGAATATTCGTTAGATTCAGTAAACTTCTTGGATGTTACTCTTATTAAAGAAGTTGATAATAAAATTACAACAACACTATATAGAAAACCATGCTGGAGGAATGGGATCCTTCATTTTGATAGTATGCACCCCCGCTATATTTTTCAAAATGTAATAAAAGGGCAAATAACAAGAATTTCTAGGCTTTGTAGTAAACATGAGGACATGCTTAGTTTAGTAGATTATCAAAAAAGTTGCTTTATTGATAGGGGTTATCCGCTGGCTTTAGTGGATGATCTAAGCACTACAGATTCCCACATATGTGAAAAAAGGAAGTTTTAGTCATCATTTTAAGAGGAATAGAATGGAATTATCTTTTAATATTAAATATACGAATGACATAGACCACATTATGGGTATTATACAGAATAACTGGAAGATTTTACTTCTTGATTCGACCTTGTCACAGTTAGTAGGAGAAAGACCAGTCTTTAGGTTTAGTAATAGCTTAAACCTTAAGAGATTACTCTGTAATGAAAATATGAACATTCAGCAGTTGGATATCAGATCATGGTATAAGAAGGGCACATATCCATGTACCAAATGTAGTATGTGCAAGTTTATATCGAAGACTCAAATCTTTGAGGTTCCTGGCATAAATACAATCTTTAAACCTGCATTTTATGCCACATGTAATACAACCAATATCATATATCTAGCTACCTGTGATTCATGTGATGCATATTATGTAGGCATGACCTCAAGGAAGCTTAAAGACCGCATGTACAATCATGTATATGACATAAGAAAGGGAAACATCACTAATGCGCTGGCCAAGCATTGCCAGCAGTTCCCTCAGCATGCCTTTAAATTTAGGGTTATCCAGATTGTACATAAGAATAAAAGAGAGGGTGATGTAATGGATACTCTTGAACTTAATGAATTGAGGTGGATACTAAGTTTCAGATCCCATGTGGAACCTGGTCTGAATTCAGCAGTTAGTATTCGACCGGCTCTACTAGGGAATGGATGATTCCTCATTCATTTTATTTTCATGTTATTTTCATATTGTGTACTATATAGGCTCATGTTTCAGTTTTTATTATTTTTATTCTCATTTTATCTTACCATTTCACATTAAGTGTTTATTTTAGAATTGTGAATTGATGAAGTTAATAAATGTGCAGTATTTTTATAAATATAAATATTTGATTTTTATTAATATTTGATTTATTATTACTTATACATTTACATATATATATATATACTAGATTTATTTTTAATGTGATGAACTGATCATATATTATATTATTGGTTAAATAACTTGATATAGTGCAAAATTTTGTATAACTCTATATATATGTATACATTGCAGGTTGAACCTTGCTATATGGATCTATAATAATGCAAAATAGGTAAAGAATTTTTTAATCGCTCATATTCTAAGTTGCGATATGGAATTATTATTGATATCGAATTAAGCCATTTAGACTTAAATATGAAATTTGCTTATGTACTTGGAAAGATCTACTTCCTCTTGTTAATAGTTTTATATGTACAAATAAAGGTACGAATGTTTTAGTGGTTCTACTCATTCTAAAAACTTGCTGCTATATTTTGGTGCTATATCCCTTTAAAAATGAACTAATTGATTGTTTTAATTGATGTTATGATTAAATAATTGGGAATGCTTTTTGTATGTAAGGACTGAATTTTAATGTATGAATGTAACCTGATGAAGCGCGCCATGGTGGTGTGTGAAAGCGCTTGTTCTTTGTTAAAATAAATTAGTATATTTCCAACGTGGTGGTTCCTTGCAGTTTTCTATATACACCTTTCTAAACATACTGGAAAATATTAAGATACAACCAAACACCCTAATACTGGGTGATTTCAACTACCCTGCCATTAATTGGGAAAAATACTCGGGTACCAATACCTTTGGCCAACAGTTATTGGAATTCATAAATTCCAGTGCCCTGGATCAACTAATCCATAGTCCCACCAATGGCTCAAATATTCTTGACCTGGTCATTACCAGCATAGAAGACTGATGCTCCACACCAGTGGTCACCCCCCCTCATTGGTCAGGTCTGACCATAAGCTAATCACCCTTGATGTCCACATCCCACCCCCACCCTCCAGTAGGGAAACCTCCATAAAAAACTTCTCCAAAGCTAACTTCATGCTACTCAAGTCAGAACTGACAAACGTCATGACACCCATGCAGACAGGAACTGAAAGTTCGACTGTTGAATCCTACACTAAGTCACTGTACAAGCACATCCACTCGTGCATGAATCATGCCTTTCCAAATAGAACTAGGATGCTCTCCTCCAATAAAAGGAAGTCAAACTGGTGGGCCCCTGCCATAAACAAACTATACAACAGTAGGAAGAAACTGTTGCAGAAAAGAGGAAAATCCCAGGATGCAAAATACTCTCTTACCAGCCTCAGTAAGAAGCTGAGATCCCTCATAAAATCCTCCAAAGCTAGTTACAAAAATAAAATTGCCAAAGATTCCAAGGATAACCACAAGGCATTCTATAGTTATGTCAAGAATCTAAAAGGTAATGCTCAGATCTTCTCTGAGCTACAATAGAATGGCATCAAATATACTGATCCCAAGGATACTGCCAATATCCTGGCAGATTGATTCAGTGCCAGCTTCACCCCGCTCTCACCCCCTAAAGGGCCAATCTCAGTACCAAAAGATTGCTAAATTCTAGTAATCATGGCCACACTGGTAAAAACCGCACTCTCCAAATCTAAGAATACAGCATCCATGGGACCAGACGACATCCCAGGCTGTGTACTACATGAACTACAAAATGAACTGGCACCTCACCAAAGTGTCATGTTTAATCATAGCCTCAACACAGGCCGTGCCCAATGAGTGGTGCACAGCTACAGTTATCCCACTCCACAAGGAGGGAATCCACCTTGGATCCCGAGAACTATTGTCCCACCAGTCTGACGTGACTGATCTGCAAAGCCATGGAACTCATTATCATGGAACTTATAAACAAAGACAATGGCACCCTTCAAACACTGGACCCCACCCAGTTTGGTTTTGTAAAGGGCTGATCTTGTCTCCTCAACTTGATTAACTTCTTCGAATCAGTCTCCAGAGCTGTGGATGAGGGCAAGGCTATCTGGACCTCGTCAAGGCCTTCGACACCATCCCCCGCTCTGGAATAATAGATAAACTTACTAAGCTGGGCATTAATCCCTACATCATTTGATGGGTTGCCAACTGGCTTACTGACAGAACCCACACTGTAAAAGTAGCGGACTCCAAATCCAGCTCCAAATACGTGGAGTACCTCAGGGTTCAGTCCTGGGACCGCTCTTGTTTGACATCTACTTCTCTGAAGTACAGGCCAGCACTAAATGACTCTAGCTAACAAAGCTTGCAGATGACTGCAAACTGGGAGCCATTACTGAATCCCCAAATAACGTGGATAGACTACAAAAGGGTCTTACAGATGCTTGGTGACAGAGCCATGGGCTCAAGCTCAATGCCAAGAAATGTATAGTTATCCCCTTTGGGAAAACCCATGTACCAATGAATTACCACACAAGGGGCAGTACACTAAACACCGAAAGTGTGATAAGGGATCTAGGGACACAGATGGACAGTGGTCTCACCTTCGATAACCATATTGCCACAACAGTCAGGAAATCCTTCTGTATGGCACACTTTATCACTAAGGGCTTTTCAGCCAGCAAAAAAGGATGTCATTGTTCCACTGTACTTATCCCTCATTAGACCCATTATAGAGTACAACGCTCCATTTGGTATGTACCTCACAAGACATCTGCAACAACTGGAAAGGCCACAGAAATACCTCACTAAAAGAAACACACATCTAAAGTAGATGCCCTATACTGACCATCTAAAAAAACTCCAGCTATAGTCTGTCGCTTATCACCTACTCAGAGGCGATCTCTGCTTAACATACAAGGCCATGTCAAACCCAGAGCTGTTGGATATGCTACACTTAAAGAAATCCCAATCCCTCAGAGCCAGACACTCCAGGGATCTAAACCTGGTAATCACAATGAACAAAACATGCTGGAGGGATAGGTTCCTGACCCAGAGACTCCCCATACTCTGGAACAGACTGCCCATACATGTCAAGCTGAGCGCCTTTTTGGCCCTCTTCAAAAGGAACCTTGACAATTGGATAGGAGATAGGAAATTCACCCTGGGGATCACATCAGTCACCCTGCTAGACAGGGGACCAGGGAAGTATATATTCTGGGAAGAAATAGCCAGGGAATTGTTATGGCTAGGCTTGTATAGGCCCTATGGCCAATAACCTAGTACCAACCTATGAACCTATAAAAGAAAAAATAACTTTTTTTTATTAAAACCTGACTGCTACAGTGCTCTGTGCATGGTTTAAACTGTTGCAAATGGATTTTTTTTTTTATTTTAATCTGAGGATGGTGAGTCAGGGGCAGGCACAGAAATGGGTCCTGATTTGCTTCAGCATTTTCTGTGAACTATGTGAGACGTTTAAGACCAGTATTTTTATTTAAAGGAAAACAATATATTCTATGATTTTCAAAATAAAACTCATGGGAAGAGCCACTACCATAGAGCATACTGTGTTCAGGGAACATTTTCCCATTCTCCATCCCTGTTCCTCTAAATTTTTTAAAACCAGCGGATCTCTACCTGCCTATTTATTGTGTTAGTTTGACACACTTCTCATCCATTCCTCTTTATTGGCTCTTATTATCAAGTAGAAAAGTATCTTTTTTTCCAGAAGTACTCCATTGAAATCAATTGAATTTATTTAAGCTTCTATTGTATTCCATACACCCAAAATATTGAATACCTGTAGTTCATTAACCAATTATTCCAGACAAATATCACTCAAAATTCATCTTCCTTGTTAATGAAAGTTGGTTATACACTGTGTCCCCTCAACTATCAATTTTTTGCAATGATTTTACTCTGTTAATTTTATTACCTCTTACCTATACAATGAATAGTCCCAAAAAACTACCTGTCACTGTAAGTTCCACTGAACATTGGCCTCATCCTCAGTGTACTAACAAGGGATTTTATGAGACAGTGTAGCAACTGCCTATATTTACTGATAGCCCACTTACTGGTTTTACCTGTGAGAGATTCACCTATTTATCTAAATTGGAGGCTAATCTGTTGATCCCTATAAGTTTCAGTAAGCACCCCAAGAACAAAATATTACCATGGCAACAAAGCATTGCAAAACCAGCAGTAAATAAATACAAGCCTAAACATCCTACTAGGATACGTCAGCCACAGAGCACAACTACTTCTACAGTACCCACATCTACAGGAAATGGGACTAGCCTCTATCCTTAACACTCTGTAAGCCTATAATACATTCCAGAAATGCTTTGTAGGGTAATACAAGCAAGAGACTCAGGTATATTATTAGTCCTATAAATGGATATAATTTGTTTTTCTGCCAACTGACAATTGTGGATCAATCTTACCTAGAACACCTACAGAGGAGACTCTCAAAGAAATTGAGAAATATGAAATATCTAACTTGGGATTTCAACAGTTTCATCTATTTGATATTCAGTGTAACTTGCTGAGAGGAAATTAATTATTGCTGATGAACTCTGTCATGTCAATATCTAAGAAATTAAATATTTCAGACATTTTGTAACCAAAACAAGGGGCTTGTTATATAAAAACTAAGTTAAAAAGAACAATTAAAAGGGATTCCTATAACTCTCAAACAATTTTGCATTTCTAGAATATATTACCAGCGAACATCTGTACTGCTGAAACCATTTCCCATTTTAAAATTAGGCTACATGAATAAATATACATGATAGGTGTGTCTGGAAGTTAGCACAGAGGATTAAGGCTATGAGCGGTGAACAAGCTGATTCCTGACTGCAACACACAATTTGATTCTTTCCACCTTTATTTGCCTACTATGTAAAACAAACTATGTTAATTGCCAGAAGGAGAAGTCACAAAATTCTTGAATAAACTTTTATAATCCACAAACAAATAAAACAAGAGTTTTCATTCATATAACAATAATGAACTTCTTCAGATAAAAGTAAACACAAAACAGCTATTTTTAAATAAGGCACTAAGCAGTCATCCATTCAAAGGTGATGTCATTAAATCCTCCCATTTACATTTCTTAAAGTGCCAAATGGCTATTTAAAGTGGCATTCAAACTGTGTAAACACAGAAATCTAAAATTGTCTAAAAATATTTATTCATTAAAATATTAAAATGTACTGAAAAAATGAACTTATTAAATAAAACACACCAAAAAAAACAGAAAACTTAAAAAAAAATAAATAAAAGTTCAAATTTTCATTAAGATGTCAACACATATACAAGCCTACAGAAATGTTAAAATACAGCTGACAGCAATAGTCATTCAAGCCAGGCCTGTTACAAACAGTCAAAAATAATTGCCAAAGTAATTATTTTTCCTCCAGCACCAATGTCCAGGAAACCCCTCTCATGCTGATATTGACTTTCTCTATAACCAAGTATTTCAAATGGTGGTTAATGCTCATCTGAACATGTTTTGCTCATGTGCCATTCAGATGTATTTTTTATATCATATTCTTGTTTATAACTCTGGTTCTGTAATGTGCTTTCTGTTTTGCCTATATAAAAGCACAGGCAGAACTAGCATAATCCTGCATATACAACTCGTTTGGATTCATAGTGTTTTCTACCATTTATCCGACACACCTTACCACAGATGCTGAAATAATCGCCAGTATTAATATATTTACAATATGGGCAATGCCCGCATTTTTTCGTAATGAGCTAAGGTTATTGTTATGTGCATTTGGTAGCATTATTACTTGTCATATTCTCTAAAATAGGTTTAAATTTGAGCCCCTATGGTATATTATGGTGGGTCTTACTCCCAATTTGTTTTTAACTAGAATGTTGTCATACATAGTCACCCAATTTTTGTTCAGAATCTACTGAAGTGTTTTAAAATCACTGCTGAAACATGTAATAAAACCAATAGTTGGGCTACAGTTATATTGTGTTCCATCCAAACTGGAGAATTATGAGTGAGGTGTGAGCCCCAAAGATGAAGTATTTAAAATAGGTTTGAAATGTCCTGCTATACTTTTCCTTTATACTTCCCTTACTAATTCCTGAAGAAAGAGGTTTGGCATATCCTCTCCTACCAAACATTCCCACCAAATTATTATACTTTTCTTCAAACTGTGAATCTTAAGTAACCATCCTTGCTGCCCTCATCAGCTGCCCCTTTACTACTGACCTTTTTTGATGGTATGGATACGAACTGGTTTAATGAAAAAATATATTAGAATAGTTTTTTTTCTGAGCATTCTGGATTTGTATCTGTTGGAATTGATGTCTTTTTCCAACAATAAATCCAAATAGGCTATCATATCTAATGCCCATTCATATGTAAAAGATAAAAAAGATGGTTGTAGAATTGATGTATTGCATAAAGGACTCAGTATATCTACCTTGTCTTTCCAAAGGATAAAAATATCATCCAGGTAATAAACAAAGCTGAAAGGAGGCTTTTACATCATTTTCAAATAAAAACTTATGCTAATGATGGGTCATAATTAGATTTGCAAAAATAAACTACATGGTGACCCCATGGCTACACCACTCTTATATAATAATATTTTCCATTAAATTGAATGTAATTATTGTGCAAAACCTCATACAGATTAATCTCATCATTGGGGAACCCCTTTTTTTAATAAAGATTCAATAACCCATGTGATGCCTGTATCCTGAGGTATAACTGTATACAGATCCTTTATATCTATAGTGATGAAAACATCTTTTTGATCATATTCGACTTTGTTAGTCAACTCTAAGAAATGCAAAGAATCACTATCAATCTGTTTTTCATTTAACAAAATGTTTAATTTTTTTTGTCTAGGTATTTAGCAAAAGCTGGTGCTACTGAATTATACCCAACCAGTATGGGGAGCATTGGAGGGTTATCAATGTTTTTATGTATTTTTGGAACACCAAATATGGCTGATATTAGTGGGGAGGTCATATTAAAATAATTGAAAGTATCTAGGTCTATGTATCTATCAATTAACATGTCCCTGATTTGCACAACAATGCTTCTATATGCGTCATTCATTCGATTCTTTGAAACAAGTTCATAGGTATCAGTATTTAGAATTTCAAATATTTTATTATATTCATGCATACCTATGATAACAAGCCCACCCCCATCCAGTTTTATGATTCTAACATTCTGTTGTTTTAAAAAAAGCATTAAGTCAACTTTGTGCCTACTAAAGTTAAATTCACAATGCCTATTATTTTAACAAAATTCTAATGTCTAGTTCACATACTTTTTCGAACAGTTGTAATACCAGGTGTGGAGGTGGGTTGAACGTGATTGAAATATGCAATTCATCAGTAGGGACATTATTTCCTTCAAAAATAAGTTTAAGATTTAGTGTTCTTAAATACATTTTTAAATACAATGTTTTAGCCACACTGTCTCTCTACTAGATGGAACAAATGTAAGTCCCTTTGATAGTAAAGCTGCTAGTTCCTGGTCAAAGCACATACTAGAAAAATTTAAACTTTTGAAGTCACCTTCCTGCTTGTGAATAAGTGTGCAAGTATGCTGAGGGCTCATGTTCATTAAAGTATTCACTTCTGTTAGTTCCTCCACCCACAATATGTGCATTGCAGTTGGTTCAGCTGTTAAAACTGGGACCAGTTGTTCAATCACCATTAGTTCTTCCTGGGGGGGCATCCAAAAGTCCAGGTTGTTCCAGTGGTTGCCACATTGTTGCTGATTGGGGTCATCATGGTTCCTTTCCCTTATCCTTTCTGAATGCCTCAAGGGTGGGAATTCTGTGGCATCAGATGAAGGGATAGTAGGTTTATTGCATTCTTTAGTGTTACCACCATACATCATGGGTTCTTTCTGAAGAATAGTGTTATTGTTGATCAGTTCAACTTGTTGCCAGCTCCTACCTTTACCCCAAGGCAGAGATAATGGGGGTTAGAATACTTAGTATCTCTGGCATAGTCCTTTCTCTCTGTCTTGCTCTCTCTCTCTCTCTCTCAAGCATTCTAGTTGCTGGTCAATACTGTTGAAAATTTTACATGTTCAAATTTGTATTGCTCATATTGGATATCCTGCTTTATAAGATTGTCAAGAAAGTTAATTACTTCAGTTATTTATTTTTTGACATTTGTTGACCGAGAAAGTCCACTGGGTCAGATGACCCACTTTCAGTGGAGGCCCAGGGAGAAAAGCTTAACAAAAATAATTACAGTTTTAAGCTCCACTCCAAACTTTTCAATACGTTTATTATGATGTTTGACCAATAATTCAAGCAATTCATACCCCTGTTTATCAAATAGGGCCAGTAGGTCAAGATGGAGAGAAGAATTTTTCTCCACGCCCACTGGAAATCACAAAATTGTTAATCCTTTGGGTATCTGCTTATTTTTAATACATTCAACACAATAAGCATTTACAAGCTGCAGCTTTTTATACTTCAACTTATAGTCAAAGTCATTTAGTTTTTCATAAAGAGTAGATTGATGCACTATTGGCTCCACATTAAATTTGAATCATTGCAGCAACCATTCATTTAAAACCAGATCACCACCCTGAAAAGGGTGACACCTCAACAGAATATTAGTGTTTAAGGCTGCAGGGGTTTCCGCTTGTTGCATAGAGGCTGGAACATCAATGAAAACTGATTGATACCTCACCAGACCATTTGAATACCTACCAAACACATTAGCAGTCCACTCTTTGAGGAGGTTGTTGAATAAGCAGTGTTATATTCCCAGTATTCCTATTGATGTCTCCAACATCCAAATGGGAGACAAATTCAGGTGTAGCAGCATCCCCCTCAGCAGCCATAATGGGCAGACAATGAAACAAACAAACCAAAGCAGCAGAGACAAAAAGCAAACTTGTGAAACACCACTACACCTGAATTTTTCTCCCAGTTGGATATTGAATACATTCTTTCTCATTACAACAAAGTAACAGCATTGTATCTGAATCCTCCCAAATGCAAAGGCCACCTTCATTTTTTCTACTAATTCTTCACCTGTTCAGCATGACAAATACTATTCAAGCTAACAATTTATAAACTGCTAATGTATTTAGTAGCTATTCCAATGGTCTGGTGAGATACCATTCATGTCACTGGCTGTTTTCCTCATTCTTGTGTTTAGTAGTTACTCCAATGGTCTGGTGAGATACCATTCATGTCACTGGCCGTTTTCCTCATTCTTGTGTTTAGTAGCTACTCCAATGGTCTGGTGAGATACCATTCATGTCACTGGCTGTTTTCCTCATTCTTGTGTTTTGTAGCTACTCCAATGGTCTGGTGAGATACCATTCATGTCACTGGCCGTTTTCCTCATTCTTGTGTTTAGTAGTTACTCCAATGGTCTGGTGAGATACCATTCATGTCACTGGCCATTTTCCTCATTCTTGTGTTTAGTAGCTACTCCAATGGTCTGGTGAGATACCATTCATGTCACTGGCCGTTTTCCTCATTCTTGTGTTTAGTAGCTACTCCAATGGTCTGGTGAGATACCATTCATGTCACTGGCCATTTTCCTCATTCTTGTGTTTAGTAGCTACTCCAATGGTCTGGTGAGATACCATTCATGTCACTGGCCGGTTTCCTCATTCTTGTGTTTAGTAGCTACTCCAATGGTCTGGTGAGATACCATTCATGTCACTGGCCGTTTTTCTCATTCTTCTCTTCCCTGTGTTGATTACCTGTGCAGTAAGTCAGTCTCATTAGTATCTCACAGCTGGGATCTGACAATTGTCTGGGAGGATAGGTTGTCCCAAAGTACCAGCTTGTCAGTCATCAACAAGACAGCTTATGTTCCTCTAAAGAATGCAGCCTGGATCAGATGCTGTATTCTGTCTTTGTGTTATGGGATGGTGGGCCATGCTCTGGGACTGTCATGAACTGACTAATGTTGAACTCTTGACCTGAAGTAATCCAGTTTTGATCATGGCCATCTGCAGCACAGTCCAAAATTCTATGGCAGGACTGCCAACTGCACACATCAGATGTTTTACCACATTTCTGTAGCAGGATCTGTACCAACTGCCAGTCACAACCTTACTTTCCATGCCCTATGTCACCTATGTCTTCCTTATCTTAGAGTTGTTCAGACCTTCTATCCCTGCTAGGTAGCTTGAGTCATCAGTTGAGGGGAAGCAGAGTGACATGTACAATCACCTGCATCTGCCTTGCCTTATCCATTTACAGTCAGCTACTTTATGCTGTTCAAGGCTACAAGTCAGAGTTCTCCTTCAGGAGCTATCATCTGTTTTGTACAATCTGTTCTGATCCTGGCATGGGGCACTTCTGCCATCTGAACATTACATTTTCTGATTTGTACAGTCTGTTGTGATCGTGGCAGGGGCACTTCTGCCATCTGAACATTGCATTTTAATTGATGGTTAAGTTAGCTTTTACTTTTTTGCTATGGTTAGTTTATGATATTTGGCAATAAAGTTGTATACACGTGGTATTATGCTTTCTTTTCTTTATTAATTTATTTTTGCTTTAAAAGGAATGCTTAGGGTTAAGTATTTAAATGTTCTAAACAAAGTAATGGAAAAATAAATCTCAAATCAAGTGAATACAAATAAACCACCTGACAAACAGATATTTTTAAGCAACAATCCATATACAACAGCAAATAAATAAAACATAAAAAAGCTTAGCCAGAGTCTAATAGTAATGATCAGTTGACAGAATGAGGGTTAGCTACTGTTTACTCCTGTGGGTTTTTGTCAGACCACTCAGACTTCACCCCAATAGTGAAGAGTGCATCATTGATATTAACTGCCCTTCTACACTTTATGTACTCAACATTTTTTGGGCTGACCATTGTGTCTGAATTGTGAAAACTGGTGCTTTATAATCAGAATAAGTCAAAAACAATATTGCATGGTTGGCAGAAGTCTATAGCCAAGGAAGTTCTGCACTATTCAGCTTGTTTTCCTTTTGGCCACTGGCAAATGGAAATCATTGCATGATAAAATGGAAAGCATCTAGACTACAAGAATGCATTGCTTGCCAAAGCCCAATAGGAGAAACTCTGCTGGAAGAACACATTATTCATTATAGTGAGACCTATGATGACTGCCAAAAGAAAACAATGCTTACTAAAGAGGTATGTGAATAAGATGAGACAGAAATTGAACTGACAGTAATAGTATGACAACGTTTGCCAGCAAGAGAAGAAGAAACAAACACTTTTTGAAATATTTGTTTGCACAATTATGCTTAATGATGAATGACTGTCCTCCACAAAACCAAATTAATCACAATCTTACAGGTATGAAAACTAACAAAAGACAGAAATCGGTTTCTGCTTTACAAGCAGACTAGGAATAGTTCTATGGAACAGAATAATTTCACTTTATTAAACAGTGTTGTGTAATTTTGTTAAGGCCTTCTGCTGTACCATAAATAACACATTATAGAAAGGATAAAAAGCACAAACATGTTAAAGTGCCATCTGCTTACCAAGTGGAATCTAGCCAGTATAGTAAAGCAAGCAGAATGAAATAACAGCTATTAAACACTATACAAGGTTTCTTTTTAAACTTATACTGATTTGAGCTCATCACAGCACAGAAATGAGGAACTCCTATTCATCACTAGCTTTGTACTGGTTAAAACTTCTTTTTCTTCAGGAATTTTGCAAAAAATGGATGACAATTTAACAATATAATCCATTATGCAGTTATGTTAGTGCTAACACTGAAAATTAAATATGTTTACATGCATCTGTAACTGTAGCCATTTAGTTTGTTTAACATGCTACTTTATACAGAACAGTAACTACTGCTAACAAGGTATACCTGATTTAGAGAGACTATACATGCAGAACTCCTGACAATACCACAGCAGTGCATCATGGTCTTCATTGTGCATATTTTTTATAGTTGTTTTGGTATTTTAATTTTGTACAGAGAAAATTAACTCGTTAAAATTTCTTAGGCTATAATGAAGGTGCATAAAGCAGAAAATCTGACTGACATCAATTTTCAGACAGCCTAAGAATCTTTGATGTCTGGTAGCATAGGGGTGTATTACGTTGCTTTGGGTTTGTTACCATAATTATGTAAGGTACTATGTAATTGTTATAGGAGAAAAGGTGTAACCTTTCATATACCGCTACAAAATGATAGAATGAATCAAACTCTATTAAAAAACAAAGAATCATCTTGCAGCATTACAGGTTTATACAGGCAATCTGGATTGTCATGGAGTGAAGTTGTGCAACCCAGCGAGATTAAACGGTGCATGTGTTACCCCACAAGAGCCGCACTGCTTATCCTAGTTGCAAATTGAGGTTACAAAAGCAGTCATTAAGGCAAAACTTGAAGGAGACCAACATGATACATTGATTAGCATGCAAGGGTAGCTTGTTCCACAGACGGGGATTTTAGGGTGAGAAATCTTTCTGTTCAGTTGGTCTTATTTATATTTTAATAAAGAGTGAGGACAAGTAGTAGATCTTTTGGTATTCCCATTATGATGAGGTGGAAGAGGTCTGTAAGGATGGGATGTTTATAGTCCATAAGGCAAAGCAGACATTGCTACAGATGGTATAAGCCAGAGAAAAGAAGAAGGTTTTAGACTGTATGAGCAGTTATGATAACCTAGTCCTATAGTTTTATTTTTTCAAGTTAGAAAACTTTTTGGCCTTTTTAGTTGGGTGAGGTGCATTCCAATCACTGCATTTTATTTTATGACTGGCCTAATTAGGTAGCAATAGAGAGGAATAATGACATCCTTGGACTGGATAGTATTCCTTGAATAATTAAGTGGTCAGGTCATAAGGATTTCCAAATTATAACTGATACTTGAAAATCTGAGGCTAACACACTGCTGATGAAGGTGCCTAGATCTCTAATGACTGTGATGCTCTAAAGCACAGTTGTGGTTGTGTAGCAGTCAGTAGGCAACACTTGTTTCTCAAAGACTACTGCAATAAATTTTTGACGTTCATTTTAAGGCCATGGTTGGAACACAAAGTGTTGTTTCGGACATTCCTCTCTTGGAGAACCTGAGTGTCTATACATTGCTTTCTTTCGAGGACCTGAGTGTCTATATGGGAGTCAATAAAAGAACCCAATTTACAGTAAGCAGCACCAACAGATCTGTCCTCTGCATTCACAAATCAGAAAATGATACTGAAGAAGGTGGGGGCCCAAGACAGACCCTTGATGGCTACCACTTGTGAAATGCCTTTTTAGATAACAAGGTATCATCAGTTCTTAGTGTGTGTTTTTTGATTGGAATGACAATTTACAACCCAGAAGGGGATTTGTTGATAATACCGCTCATGGTAAGTCATTACTGATACTTTTATTGAATTCCAGATTGTCAGTATAGGGATAACAGCCTCTGTTAGTGGCAGCTGCTAAATTTTCACAGAAGAGTCAACCAGATTATAGCAAAGGCATCTACCTTTAATGCAAATGATTTTACTATGGTTGAATGTTTGTAGGTCACCAGTTTTGCTATTCATGAGTTTGACAAAAATATATATACAGAAAAAATAAGTAAATATATCAATTATCAGGACGTCCCTTTAGGAACAGATTCATGTCATTTTGCTGAAGCCAGTTTAATTTAATGCCTGTTATACAATAAATAACAATGAAAGACACTTTCATTATGAAAAATGTTATTGTGAAGGATCAAGCCTCCGTAGACCCTTTATATTGGTGCATACTTACTTAAAGATATTGACTTTGTACATTACCATGGAGAAATAGCAAACACTATGGAAGTTAAATGCCCATTAGTTATCATACTTCCAGCTGTCCATGCAAAAAAAAAAATAATTATATACAACACTAAGAAGTAAAACACACATTTCAATAAAACTCAATTAAAAATTATTCCAAAGACAGATCAAATGATCAAATGAGGGATGTGGATTCTGTGTGTGTGTGTGTGTGTGTGTGTGTGTGTGTGTGTGATTGTGTGTGTGTGTGTGCTTCAGGACAATGGCTTTCAGTATCACAACATTCACATCCTTTATACAGACGGGTATTCCTTTAACTGATATAACTGACTCCTTGTTTGCACAAGTAAGCTAAAAACTATATGAGGTTATATGCATTTGAAGGAATGTCTTAGATTCATTTGTATTAATTTAAAAGCAATGCAAACTCAAAATATACCATGACCCCTTTCCAGGACTGCAGTTTCTACTACTGTTATGCAACAGAACATTCCTGAACAAGAATGAGTGGCAGCAACCTCACTTGAATGTTATGCACTTTCATAATGGAAGACCAAGAGGCTACTGATGATGGTGTCACAGGTTCATACCCACCAAAACAGATTGGTAACATGTTTGCTCCTCTGCACATCACTAACAGTGACCTGATGGTCTGTACAGGCAACAAATAATGATTATGAGCATAACATACCATGCAAAGGAAACAAGGGCAAGTATGCGAGGATGAATGGAAGGCTACTGCATGCCAGCATAGCAAAAGTACATACACATTATTGAAATGCATGACTGTAGGAACATAACAGAGGATTGTCCATTTAGGTACGATGGCAATGAATGATGAAGGAGGAAGAGCAACCCACTCTAGGAGAGATGAGAACACCACTAGAGAAATGAAGACAGGGAAAGCTGCAGGCTTAAAGTCATGGTATAATCAACATGTTGAGTGAGTTAGGGAAGACATGGCACCTGCAGATATTCATTGTGGTGCACAGAGAAAGTTGTATAACAGATAATTGGAGAATAAGCATTTTAGTACCAGTGAACAAGACCAAAAGGGACATTCAGAACCGTGGCAATTCTGTGGCATCATGCTCCTGTCACACTGCATGAAAGTGATGGAGATGATGCTTAATAAATAGATATGCAGAGTAGTGTTAAGAAATGTGGGAGATGAGCAGTTTGGATGTATATCAGGATGAAGCACAACCAACCCAATGTATGCAGTGAGAAGAATAATGCAAAACAAGGTAGAGAAGAGGAAAGAGTCCAACTAGGCATGACTAGACTTGGAGAAAGTATTATGGTAGAGTTTTTAATCAAGTCTGAAACAGAAGCTGCTGTTAAAATAGAGATAATCCGTAGAATATATAGCATATTGGATGAGAGCTATAAGAATCTATAACTGGATAGTAGAAAAGATTGGGAAGAAATACTAGAAAGGCAATCTACAAAGGAGCAATGGAAGGACATATGTATGGCTCCCAAGTATTCAACTATGTCCAGAAGGTTTAGGATTGTTGCTTGGAAGTGTTTGCATAGTTATTTTTTTTACCCCAAGCAGACTTTAAAGAATTTTTTTCAGGTCAATAGCAAATGCTGGAGGTATGATGAGAAAAAGTGAGGTAACTGGGAACATGTTTTTTGGAAGTGTAATGTGTTGGCAGATTTTGAAACATCCCTACAGAATATATCAGGAATATTGGGGGAGTAAATGGCTGTAACTAAGGAAATTATTCTTTTGAGCCGGCACACACAATCTGAACTGTCCAGACATAGCAAGACATTAAGTTTAATGGTATTGGCTGCCAAAAAAAAAAAATACATATCACGCACACATATATACATACACATACATATACATACTAGAAAAGGGAAATCAAAATTTAAACCAACTGTAATTCAAGTATTGAATATTATAGATACAAGAACTGGAAGTGGGATATCTACAAAATGGGAGGAGCAAATTATAGAGAAATAAATTAAATTTGTGTTGATGCATACATAATAATATTTAGGTGAAGGAATGAGGCAGGAATTGAGTAATTTATGCGAGGTTGCAAAGAAAGGCAGTTATTAAACAAGAAGTAAAATGTATATGTCATTTATAACATATGAAAACATGTTAATAGGATTTGTTTTCTTTTCTATTAATGGCTGTTTGCCTATGTCTTAAGTGATAAGTTAAATATTTTACTCAAAGATTTTTGTCAAAATTTCTTTGTTGTAATTATGCTTTTATATAAAGTAGGCTTTCTGATTATAAAATGAATACATACTGTTTACATTAGTTACTTCTGTGGAACTATGCTTATTCAGCATTCTAAAATTGCATTTGTATTTACTGTAGGCTGAGCAGCTGTCTGGTAATGCTCCGATTCCATGTCATGTGACTTAGAATCATAGTGATGTAATTATTAGCACAGTCAGCAGTGGGTTGGTGTTTTTTGTAGTCTAGAGCAGAGTTCAATATAGAGATGCTGCAAAAATGAATCAGACAATAAATCAACAAATAAATGGAATAAAAGGACATTAAAAAAGAAGATTCCTTGTAAAGTGTATAATGACTGATGTGTAGTACTGTAACATCGATACAATACTTGTCTACTGTGGGATCATGAAAAGTATTATACACTTTACAAGGAATCCTAATCATTGTAATGTAGTGGGATAAGATTTTCTGCATAGCTTATACAAGCATCGGGGTAAACTAAAAATTTGTTGTGGTATATTATCACCAATATCAACATTTGAAATGGTCTGTGGTAAAACTTACTAAAATATTTCTTATTTATTATTATTTTTTACAATTTTATTATCATTAATTATTTGTGTCTTATTTCTGTTAAAAGTCATTTAGCTTTTTTTTTTAGTCGTGCTGTTTTAAGACAAGAGTTTAGGCTGCGACCTTTTAAACTACACACATATATATGTAACTTATCAAAGCTCAGAGATACTGCATATGTTGTTGTTTGTCTTTTCGGCTTTTTCCGGTTAGGGGTCGCCACAGCGGAACTCCAGTCCACTAATGATTGGCAGTAGATTTTTTTTTTATGGTGCCGAGTTGCCAGCCCGATGCCCAATCTTCAGCGAAGGCATGCCCATTTACGCATGTCTTTTGGAGGCCAATCGACCATGGGGAGGACATGCAGATTCTACACCGAAGGCACTCCAGCAGAGAATCGAACAGGAGAACCTCTTGCTGTGAGGCAACAACGCTACCGCTGTACCACCACGGCTCTGAGATACTGCATATATAAACAAATATTTGACAGCTGCTGTATTTCAGTACCGTAGGCGTTTGTTTTTCGCAATTAAACAAATCAAAAAACAAGGTTATTTTTTCCAGCCTTAAATGTGAATTAAACGGTATAGATGTATGATGAATGAGATGTAAAGCAAATGGAAAATCACCAGGAGCCTGAAAACTCCAATGATCTGAATCAAAAAGCAACTGAAATGGATCCTTACCATTTTGGCTTAAACCAGTGTCTCCAAAATCCTAAAATTTCTGACTCACTTTTTGAGATTTTTTTTTTTGGCTTGGGAAGACAAACTAAATAAATATGTTGTTATAGGGATATTTTTATCCTGTAGATTCACAGATGTAATCAATCAAGAGTTCAGCACACTTTAGAGAAAGAGCACACTGAAAATATACCGATATGTTTCAAATAATATACACGTTGGCCAAGACCTACCATTTAAGTACTTGGTCACTGCACAGCTTAATGACTATGATGAAAACCACATGGTTTAATGCAGTTACATGCATGTGAAAAAAGTGATCAAGTTAAGTTTTGATTCTTGGTACTACCTATCTGAAGCTTGATTCTTGGGCATTCTTATCTGAGTCTGCATCCTGCTGTCTATCCAGAATGATAATTGCTTCATTTAAACTTTGCAAACTTTATCCCAAAACAACTGCTTATAACAGTAGTGATATTGCATGTTAAAATGTAGTTCTTGTCTAACAAACTATCGGTATACAATTATATTATGTATTATATATAAATAAACACACACTTACGTGTAGGCAGAGAGAGAGTGGTCAATTGTGCAAGTACAGCACTAAACAATATTCTTGAGTACGACTAAAACAGTGAAAGGTAGAAGGGAATTAAACAGTATTTAAAAAAGGTAATGTTTAAACATTATTTACATCTACATGTAGCAAATATTAGCTTATAAGCAGTACAAGAGTTTAAGCATCTATTAGTCTATGACATTCACAGAAAGTGCAGAAAATGTTAATAATAAAAATGAAGTTCAGAGAAGCTGCAATGCATCGTTCAGACTGAAAAAGACAGTATTGCATTAAGTGTTATAGTATCTGGCATAATAAGGCAACTCTTTGCTCATGTGGAGGAAACATTTTTTAACCTTAATGCTGACATGTTAAGTGACTATTTTTACATTAGCATTCATGTTTTTGGCATAAGGAATATTTGACCTACCCTAAACATTGCGGTTCACAGAAAGCTTGTATGAAGTGTATAACAGAAATGCATTCCACTTTATCATGTCCAATCAGCTATTGAATCATTCCAATGAAGCACAGCCATATTCCTTGCAAGATATTCATTCCTCTACATTGTTTTATTTATTTCTTTATCCAAGTAAAATTTGGTAAAATGTGAACTTCAATACAGCACATGAACGCATAAATGTTTTCATGCAAATTAAAATAATAGTCCTAATCTGTAATAAGAAACACAAAAGTTGAGATATGTATAGTTTATAGAACACCCTGAACTGCATTTATTCAGACCTAAATACTGCTGCTTTGTTAAAGCAACATGTGCCGTCCACTGAGCATCAAAATGATTAAACACCTCTGTTAAATAATTGGATGCATGTAAGAGTATTTTCATAAGTACTCCCATGCATAGTTTTGGTATAAAAATGATGTAGACAAGAAAAATCTAATGAACCCTTAAGCTGATGCACTAAAATATCTAAAAATTATTTTCAGTATGCATGCCATTTGTGAGTTAATACAAACTTTGCAACTATTTATAAAAATGTAATTTTCAGTAATCATACAACATACAAGTGAGAAAATAAGTAACAGTCTGAAGCTTACGCTGTAATGTGTGCTTGTAAAACCTGTTGTTGATACACCCTGAAAATTACACCGTAAATAATGTTTCAGCAGTTTAATTTATGGTTTGAACCTGGTGCACTTTCTGTGTTTTATTAGATCTTTAAACATGCTTTAAATAGTATAATAGACTTTCATATAAACATATCCTCAGCTCAACACAGCTCTCTTGTGACATGGGACCTTTTGTCAAGTACAGATGAAATTAAGTGAAATAAAAATCATATTAAAATTATTACCATCTAAGAGCCATTAGTCTGCACTCCGCTGTCATCATTTGATGGATTTCTCACTTAGTTCAATGAATGTTCTAACGACAGTGATAAAATCACTCAGGAAAAACAATAAGAATGGTTAACCCTCTAATCCACTGCCTTCTTTTAGGATTCTGCATCATAATGAAACGCATAAAAGTATGTCTAAACCATGATAGTTTATTTCAAAATATATGTTTGTGTTCTCATTATTTTCACACTCTGCACCCATTGTCCATCCTTGCAATTTTATTAGTTTAAATCTAAAAGAGCAAAACTTCATTACCCATTTAAGTGATCTATAGTATAATCATAGTGAGTACAACACTACAATGTGTGCGCCTTTCTTCTATATATTTTACACACGGCTTGGTTTATTAAACAAACCTGAGACCTTCCTAGATATTGGTTATACAGTTGTGCAAAACATGCAAACATACAACATCGTCTTGTCTATGCACTTGTTCGGGTTAAATAGTTTTTTTTTATTATAATGCTTTCTAGGTAAGAAAATAATTATGTATGAATGAAAACTTTACATTACTTTTACTTATATATCACTAAAGAAATAAACAGCTTAATATGGTATGGAATAACACTGATATAACTACTATGCTGAGTAACTTTTGCATTTATCTCTGATATTCAAATGAATAACCGACTATAATAAAGCATCAGACAGCAGCAGTATCAAAGTAATTCTGCCTTAAGTATTTGAAGGTAGTGGCCACAAATGTCACGGTGTAATTCATTCTACCCTAACTTAGACAAATATTTCATGTTTCATTAACTTTTCAACAGTTGTTATGCATAGACAGAGGTGCAGCCAGAATCTTGCAACTGTATGCTATCTTCCAGAAAGTAGCCCATATTGCAACCACCTAAGTGTAACCCACCCCATTGTGGACCATACATGCTTGTAGCAAAACTCTGTGTTCAGATTGATTGCTATTAATAGTCCTTAGCTGTGCTGAGACTCGTCATACATTTAGCTACTGGTATTACTGTAATCCTTTAGCTTTTGCCACTCATTGTAACATTTTATTCTAAACTCTCCATACACCAGCCAAATAACAGTTCAAGACAATTACACTTTGTGAAAAATAAACTGTCCTTGTCAACACAGAAGCCAAATCAGCTAGTACTCATCCTGTACCTAGCCTTGTAGGACTGGATACTCTGAAGCATTGCTAAAGTTGCATAATGTTCACAGACCGTAAACTATTCATTGACACGCATGGTATAATCTATGAGTGGTGTACGTATCTTCACATCATCAAGGTAACACTCCCACTTAAAATGATGGCTTGTGAGCACCACAGTGTACCATCCAAGCTTCTTTACAAGCCTACCAAGCCAACAAATGATTAGCCTATTAAAGTGTTATTTTCTATGTCTCCTAGAGCTAAGAAAGTTAAAATCTCCACATAAAAATACTATCATCTCTTACATTTCAAGGAGTTACCAGTATGCAGACTGCAAACTCTATGCTACCTCTAATTCATAGAATTTAAACAGAAATCTGCGAGTAATTGGTGATGCCACCAACAGATACACAGACTCCATGATCATGAGGCTGCATAAGAATGGGGTGACAGTGAGTTGTTTCTCTGGTACCAACGTTAATCATGTTACAAGGGATTTGCAGTCCCTTAAATCGGGTACGTATGACCATGATCTAATGGCATTTATGGCAGTACTTAAAGCGAGATGATCTAATTGCATTCATTTCATTCAGGATAATGCCTAGCTGCAAACATAAGATAATTAGATTAAACAGATAGCCAAGTAGTTTGTGTCATTCTAGGGGCATCCAGTATGCATCATCCCGGAATGACATGGAAGTCAGGTTGGCTTACTATGAAAAGAATGGTCTGCATCTATCATTCTGTGTCTTTTGCTTAATGGACAAAGCATTTGCTGTCACTCTGTGTTTCTTTTTTTAGTCCAAGTTCTGTCACTAAACATCCCAACATAGACCTAGTCTGATCAGATTCTTAGGTTGCTGTTCTCAGCATCAGAAGTCTTATTAACAAATTGCCTGACTTTATGGCTCTCCTGTAACTTGAACACATTTTTGTCTATGCCATAAATGACATTTGGTTTGAATGTAAAAACAGCACTCCCTCCTTTCCTGGGTTAAATGTTAAACATTCATTCAGACCTTTGGGTAACTGTGGCGATGCTTCCATATTTGTCATACATCATATTACCTCCAGACAGATTCCCTAAAACCCACGAATTACACACACTGAACTCCAACTTACCCTTAAGACAAATTATCAATTTATAGCCTGATATAGGGTACCATTTACATTACTAGAACATCACAATAGATTAACTAAACAAACCTTAATGAAAATGCTTTTATGATGGATGATTTCAGGTATCATTCATCAGCTTGTGTACCTACAGCTCAAAGGCTGGGTATACTTAAGGATTCCTGGACCTCGTAAATGATAATTCTGTAAGATACATAGCTATTAGCCCATTAGGGATCAGAACATGTTGAACCTAATCACTTACCATCACAGCATCCAAGTGCACTATCACAAACCAGGAACTATAAGCCCACCAGCCTAAATAGCCTAGTTTGTAAGGATATAGAGCATGTTATCTCAAACTTCGAAAACTATAAAATTCTAAAACCTTATGCAACTGCACCCAAAAGAGACTGGTTTTGTAAAGGGCAGACCACGTCTACTTAACTTAGTAAATTATTTCAGAAATATGACAGATGCAGTAGATTCAATCCATACATTATATCTGTATCTTGTTGATGCTTTTGACACTATAACCCACTTTGGCATTCTACTAAGCTAAAAGTCTTCAGTGACACCCTTATGTGGTTAGATATACTGCAAACTAGCTGAAAATAAGAATGTAACTATAGGAATACCCATACATTCAGTGCTGGCCTCTCTCTTCTTTTATGTCATACATTTTTTTTATCTCCATAATGTAAACTCAGGCCAACTGCTAACAACATTAGCTGATGTCTATAAGCTGGGTACTGTTATTCACTCCCCTCAAGATATAAAATTGTTACAAGTTCAGCAACAAAATTGGGAGCACCATCTTCAAGTGAAAGGAAGGAAAATTACCAGATTTGCTGATAAAGTTTAACTTTCAAATAAAGGTAAAGGCACTTGTGGAGAGTTGTAATTTTAAGATACATAAATACCAGAGTAAGAGATTCCTTAAGTAGGTATCGGGGAGCTACTGAGTCATAGCGGCATTCTAGAGAAATGAGGTTTGGAACAGACCGATTTGTCCAGGGACTTCTTCAAGTGGGGATAGATAAATAGAGTAGCAGGAATTAGGAGGATAGTGGGAGGATAGGGTTAACTAGGAATGAAAGATGTGTGAGCGGAAATGAGGTATGGGTAAGGAGGGGCTTAAAGGATTTTAGGCAAGTGTAACTGGAGTAGGAGTCATATTTTTGGCGTGAACTTGCTACAGTGCAGGTTTATGTCTAAGACGACCTTAGGTACTGCTGCTATGGTCAAGTAGGCCTTGTGGCAGGGCAGAGGTAGGTAATGATAGTTATTCATGGCTTGGGGATCTGCTAGTATTTGTGGTTGTTTAACTTAGTGTTATTGTCTGTGATTGTTGGATTGTTCTGTGCTCTGGTTGGTTGGGGACTGTGGGGTGGTCGTTCAGTCTGAAGATCCGAGGGTGAGGCTTTGTTTGTAATATTTTATTGCATGCTGTCAGCAGCATTTTCTTCATCTGGTTGATGGCTTTCATGTGAGATTGAGGAGTGTTGTCTGCATTTCTGGGTTGTTGAGACATTTGGAGGTATGTGAGAATTTCTTGGTATGGATTGGTAGCATAGGGCAGTTGTCGGGGGCTGTTTGTCATTTTGGGATCTGACTCAGTTTTTTTCTCATTTGAGGGGTTGTGCTCTGTGCTGTGTGGTGGATTCAGGGGGAGGGTGTTCAGCTTGGAGGGACATTGCTGGTGTCTGGATGGTCTCTCATGTCTTCTTGCGGCAGGGTGGTACTCGCTGGACTCATAAGTGATGAATTTGGTGTTTTACGGGTTGCCAGCATGGTGTTGCCCTTTGCGAATGTGTGTCTGGCTTTGTGGGTGCCGAGCCAAACAAATAGATGTATGGTGAATAGCATGTCAGTAAAACGGTTAATGCTCATATTGGTATTCAATGCTGGTTGTGCTGCTGCTTCTTCGAGACTGCACTGCTTTTGGTGTTCCCCTTTTGTTGCTTCCACTTTCCCCTAGAGTTCTTTGGCTTCTGATGGATTGCTTCACTGTTTCTGATAGTGACTTTGTTTTCTTGGTTTTCAGTGGTTTATCAATCCCTTGCCTATTGAAGGTGTGGATGTTTTCAGTCCAGGATGTACATCCACTGCAGTTTTGCTGACCTGATTTTTTTTTTCTCTCTCAAGGAAAAAAGCAATAGGGGTGTGGGTCAGTCAGGCTGAAGTGTGACTCCACATTTTGGTGCCAGTGGCGGTTATGGCTCTGTATTTACTAACTTGCTGAAGATTCAATAGTTTGTCTTCTCTGAGATCTCGCTGTCTTCTGTTTTTTGTTTCTGTCTCTTTGAATCCCTCCCGAGGATTGATGCCTGTAGGAGAAAATGTGGTGAATTACCGCTGATACATAATGACATTAGCATTGCTCAGCTGCGGTGTGGTGATGTTAGTAAGGGGGAGAGAAAGGGGTAGATTGCATGTGTGAGGGTCCATGTTCATCTGGTCAGATGCTTTCCAGTTCCTAAGGTTGGTGGCAGCTGCCTTTGAGTTCTAGGGGTGGTTGGGTGTTGCTTCGATTGTGTGTGTGTGTGTGTGTGTGTGTGTGTGTGTGTGTGTGTGTGTGTGTGTGTGTGTGTGTGTGTGTGTGTGTTTTTCCTTACTTGAGGGTCACTTGCTGGGTTTCTGCTGTGGGGTTGAGGGAGTCGCTGCCTGGTAGATCACTTTGGATCAACCTGCTGAATGGCGGCTTGGGTTTCAATCTCAGTTCTGATTGTGGGCGGCACTGTTTGTTGGTGGTGGGGGTAGGTTTCTTTGGGAGTTTTGTTGATTTTCCGTGGTCGGGGGTGTGTGTGTTGAGTTTGGGGTGATTGCCGATGGAGGTCACTGTTGCTGTCTTGAGGTGATTCCTCATATTATTAGCCTAACGGTTCATTGTAGTGGCAGTGGATTTTCACGGGCTTTAGGTGAAGGGGATAAACGTCTGCAGCACATGCACGTGTGGGGGCTGCGTAGACCGCATGAGACCTGTGCAGTTGGAATAGTATGTTAAGCATACCTCTCAACATCTTGGTGCAAGAAATCTGGACAAAGACTGACAAAGGGGGGACAAAAGCCTAAAAGAGTAACAGGGTTTGTTTTAACATACTTTTTCCTTCAATCCGCAAATCATCTCAGTGACTTGCCAGAAAACCAAGGGTTTTTTGAGGAGCGGACCAGGAATGTGAGACAAGTATCTGGACAGTTTGCAAGAATCTGTACAGTTGGGAGGTATAAAGTTTAGAATATAAGAGGTCAGTGAAGGGGGGATTATTTAGCACTCAGTAGTAGCAATTCATAGAACTTGGGACACAACAATGCGGACGATTTTTAGAGATTACTCTTACAGACTTGATCCGCGGTGGTGGTGCTGCGGTAGCGTTGTCACCTCACAGTAAGACGCTGTCCGGTTTGATTCTCAGCTAGAGCGTCTTCTGCGTGGAGACATGCGTGAATGGGCGTATCTTCGTTGAAGGTTGTGCATCAGGGCTGGTAACTCGGCACGTAAAAATCAACTACCAATCATTAGCAGACGAGAGTTCCGCTGTGGCAACCCCTAACCGGGAAAAGCCAGAAGACACAAACAAACTCTTACAGACTTGATGGTGGAGTAGAAGTTTGCATTAGCTTGGGTTTTCTGAAGGGGTGAGGCCTGGGGCTCGGGGCTTGTCATGGTTTGCAGCTTTGGTCTTTGTTTGACACTGATTTTCTGGGCAACCAGCATTTTGTAAAACATGGGTCAAAGATATGAGTATGCCCTACAGTTATTTTACAACAGTATACAGCCACGGAGACTGTATGAAGCTTGCAATTTGAGGCATAGGAGGTAATAACAGATAATGCGTTGAAAGCAGGCATGGTGGATCTTAGAAGAGGAGCTAACCTTATGTGGAAATGTGCTAATTATTAATTTCCTGTTTGCTGACGTGACACATGGCCCTCTGATCTGTGTATCGGTGGTTAATTTCTTAGCAACAGATATGGCTGGCTCATTGGTTACAAATCTGGCAGGTACTGCTTTGCTAGCATGTTTTTTTTTTGTTTTTTTTTTTTAACACTAAATCGAGACTTTGGACAGGATAAGAGAATGTGAATTAATACACATTATTTGAAGTAAAAAGTTTATAACTCTTAATTATTGTCATTATTTGTAAAGCATAATTCACCACCTTTTCTCCAAAATCACCAGTTTTAAGAGGGATTGAAGCATAATTCACCACCTTTTCTCCAAAGTCTCCAGTTTTGAGAGGGATGAAGAGGGATAAAGCTACAATGTGAGTCAAAATCAGGGACTTCAGGAAAATCAGGGGTAGTTGACAGGTACGGTTCCACACAGGGGGTAAAGCGTGTTTATATATTTGTTGTAATATGCCTGGTAATGTATAATGCATTTAGAGCTCAGGTTTGCTGGGTGGTGTTGAATGGTGTTTTAATTGTGGGCCTTTGTTTTCCTATAGTTTCGGGGTTGTCCAGATTTCCTGATTAAGCATATATTGGGGTTCGGCACACTGAATAAAGTGTCTGCCTTAAACATAAGGTGCAAGGTTTCGCTCACAAGAGGGTATGGTTTAGATTTAATATGGTCACGAAGGCATTTAGTGTAATATGCACCACTTTTGATGGTATTGCACTTCGTGCTAAAGAGTTTTCAAGTCATTGTCATTACTCATGGCAGCTCACCAAACCATATTTTACAAAGTGATCGGAATATTGCTGCCAAGTGAGGAGGAAGTGAGTATTAAGATTGGGGAAAAAAATTCCATGGGTGCGTTTTGTGGCGGAGGGCCATAGTTTTATTGGTGGAGGTTTTGAGAGTATGTGAAGTGGATTACACGTTACTTGTTCCTATAGCTTTATACTAAGGGTACTGGCAGGCAGGTTATATTCAAATGTGCTTGTATTTTAGATGATTTACATTTTTCTCTCTCTTTGCAGATGGTGGTGTTATGCTGAGTGTTTTAGATGTTGGAGTGCTATGGAAGGCAGTCACTCATGATCAGTGTAGAGGTCACATCTGCTGGTGGCCTGAAGGATGTGGTCTTCTTAGGTGATGGAGGGTGCTACAAAGAGGTTTTCAATTGCTGGAGCTGCAGGGAATGAGGTCACAGGTACTAATGTAATTTTACTTACTCATTTCAGTGAGTTTGCATTTGTGTGTGGAAGGAATAATTGGTCATTGAGACTGTAGCAGCCTGAATTTGTTACATGGGTAATGCATGGGGGGGGGGGGTTCTTAAGGATTTAGATTTTTTTTTTTTGAATCAAGGTGTCTTGGGGTCAAAAAGTAGGACTATTCATTTCTTACAAGAAAGGTAGTGTTTGTGAAGCTACAGTGGTGTAGGAAGGGGTAGGTTGTTTAGTTTGTCTGTTTCAGGTGCATGTTAAGGATAAGTAGGGTTTTGTGGGAGTATTGCAGGTAAGTAAGTGTTGGGGGTCAGTTTAGCATTTGCTATTGGATGCACAGGTGACGCATTAATGGAGAAGCTTTAAAGGGGAATTTAAGGGTAAGTAGCGGATTAAGGAGGTTGAGCTCTTGATAGGTGTATAGGATTGTTCATGGGATTTGCACTGGTACCAGAAGAGGTTAATAAGTTGGTAGTTTACCACTGGAATACCTTTGGGCAATTCACTGAAATGGCTCTTGGGGCAGGTGGATAGGATTGGTCATGGGGATTTGCATTTTTACACATTTTATAGGAGATGTTGGGTTTGGGTGCCATATTTTGGGGGGTTGTTTGGTGAATAATGGGCTAGAGAAACAGCTGGGGATGCTGAGTATTTGGAGTTTTGCTCAGATTTGTGGTTTGGACATATCAAGTGCAATTTGTTTTCACATGCACCACCTAATGATCTATTTCAAGGCAAACATGGGTGGACACTCTAGGCTGAATTTACAGTCACTCTAAGTAATGACTTGCACTCTGAGCTGATAGGAAGTGATTCAGTATGTAGGGTTTGATGGAGCTCTAGGTATGTAGGTTTTGTGGGGGATATGTGCGGAAATGGGTTTAGTGTTTTGGGGTGCATTTGACAGGTGATTACTGGGGAATCAACTTGGTTAGGCTTTTGGCAGATGGATGGGAAGTTGCGAGAATTTTATTGGTTGACAAAGGAGGCATGTGAGGACCAATTTGGGGGAGTTGGGCTGGTGGCTGGTCGGACAGAACGAAGGGTAATTGGCATGTTGTATGTAGGCATTGTATGTTACGTGCGTGTAGGATGTGCAGTTGGAGTGGTTAGGGATTAGGGTTCATTGCCTTTTGTTAAATAGGGAAATGGTATGGCTTGTGGTGATGGGTTAAATGAAACAAAATCCACATCAGCAGAACCAGCAGCAAAGAGTGGTGGGTTGCTAGAATGCCATGATGGTTGATCAATTGTCTTATTGTTTATAAGGGATAGTTAGTGTGATGGTAGGATTGATAGACAATGGTATTTTAAAGATATCGTTTTTGGTTATTTTAAGAGGTGAAATGGGGCTGGGATGTGGTATCATGGTCTGTTATTCCCTCTGGCTAGTTTCAGAGGACAGTGGGTTTAGTGTTGGTTGTCCAGTTGGATGGTAATGATCAGGGAGTCATTAGGATTGTTATTGCACTGGCTTTAAAGAGAGCTCATTTGGTTATTACTACATTGAGTGGTACATGGAGTCGCAATGTGGCATGATGGTATGTAATTGACTCTGTGTGTTTTTTTAATGCCTGGGAATCATTGTGGGGCTGCCATTAGTCATGAGGTAAGGGTTATTTAGCTCATGTGCAGTGGTTATGCTAAGTTATGGTTTGTTATCGCAGCATAGGAGAAGGGTCAGTGTTTTGTTTTCAGCTGTTTAGTCAACTGGTTATTTTGTTTGTTATGTGATGGGGCTTTAAGAGGTGATGGTTAGGTTGCTGGAAGTTTGTCAAAGAGAGGGGGAGCAGCCTGGTCAGGCTGGTGGGCGGAGAAGAGGGGCAGTCTTGCCCTCTTCTGTTCCCCTACTGGTGGTGTTGGATGGCCGTTTCAATAAGTTGGGAAAGGAAAGTGAGCAGTTGCACTGCTTGATAAGTAAATAAGCAAGTGGAGGAAGCTGCTTACATGGTTGGAGGTATAATTCAATAAATGGTAACGGAAGTGAGTGGTGATACACTGCTTCATAAGTAAGCAAGTGGAGGTCTGGACACTGCTTAATGATGAGGATGAGCGGGTTACGCTGTCCTTCCTATTATAATGTTACATGGATGTTATTTTCACCCGTATCATGTTTTGGTTGAAATTAATAAATATTGGTTAACAATTATGTTTATGGAAATTTCAATAAAGGTCATCAAATATCATTCGGTGTGATGTGTTATTTGAAGGGGACTGGGACAAATGTTTCCAATTCATAAAAATCAGGAGCAAGGAAAATAAAGTAAATAGCCTGTGGTGTCAAACATTTACAATGTTTTATAGATCTGTTGAGCAGAAAAGTGATATGTGATATATAGATGATGACACAGAATAGCAAAGCCAAGGTTCCATGTGAATATTCTAAGTTATGATTTCATTAGGCAGTATGAAAGCTCTGTAGAAAATATAATCAAAAAGTGTTTAAATCACAGGTGAAGGAAGCCCTAGAAGAGAATGTGGTGGCTCATATGGCAAAAGGGATGCGGAGTACATACAATGACTGGTCTGTCTGGAGGAGTGAGAAAGGCAGAACTTGTCATTCTGTAGGAAAGAAGTGTGCAGAAAAGAGGTAAGCCTAGAGTTTCTTTTCTTTATACTAAAGGAACGTATACGAGTAAAGGTTAAACTTGGGGTTTCCAACTAGTTTTAAAATTGTTTAAATACATTGGTAAATATGATGAGACTAATTAGGAAAGAAGCCTGCTTGAATAATGTTAGACTATGTATGAGGCAGGCATAGATTACCAAGAATAAATTACTGCATATAAAAAGTATAGAAGAGATAAAGTACTGTAGCATCATGGAACATAAAATAAAGGAGGACAGGGTGAGTTAAAGGAAGTGCAAAATGAGCTCTGTATACTGAAAAATAATTTGTATGGACTTAATTTGCTTATTTATTTGTATATTTTATTATACTTTGTTGATGAGGATGGCCATACTAAGTGGTGCCCATTTATGCAGGGTTTGTGGGAAGAAAAAGTTATATTGGTTTAATAAAAGATCAAAAGAGAAAAATTTCATTTAGAAATCTACATATGCAAGTAATAAAAAACGGCAGGTACAACCAAGAACCGGAATAATAGAAAATATATGATTGTACAATTAACACATATAATAATACAGAGGTGATATAGTATGAAATGGTTAAATAATAAAAACAATGATAAATCAGACTCTGTAGTTAGGATCTTCTGCAAATACTGCAAGGCCACGTTTTGTATAAATAGTTAAATACAATTTTATGGACACAATTATATGTGCAGGTGTTCTCAAATTAATTCTCTCTTTAAAAAATACCAGCAGGAATGTAAAGCACTGAATGAAAATTCTGAAACTTAAATCTGAATTTCACTAGATCTATTTTTTTAAGAGTATTTAAAATGTTATCAAAAGTAGTTGAAAGTTCTTTAGTAAGGTTTTATGACATTTCCTTATATTCTGGGATGGTGTCAAAGGACTATAACCCAGTAAGCAGGGCAGATATTGTTAATGTTTGTGGACCTAGATGTTGGACAAATCACTTCACTTCAGTACATTCATTCATTTTAATAATGCACACCATCAAACACAGGCTGTAAATATTACGTATGTGGTATTTTTGTTGGATACTGTAGGCATAGGTATAGTATTTTGCAAACATATAGAAATTTGAATCCATTATATTTACTTAAACTTATAGTTCTCATGTAAACAGCCTGAATGCTGATCCATAAACTGGTGAATCTAAAATGATTAATCAAAGACAATAATCAAAGCACTGTAAAACATGTAAATCACAGATAATGTAATCCAGGAACATACGCAGAAATAATCATATCTACTAGAAAAAAGCCTTATTTTTGCACAGAGAACTCTGCTGTGCCACATTCTCAGTAAGGTTGTTCTACCCTCACACCCCTGGTCTGTAAATATACTACACGGAAGCTTATAAAATCTAGGAGAAAGGAAAAGCTAAACAAAGCTGTTCTTCTTTCCTCTAAGTTACATAACCACGAAGAAGCTGCAACCCAACATGCAACAAAAAATAGTTTTTTCATACGGAGATGTAGAAAATAAAAGCAGATGACCACACAGCGATGATAATTTAAGAGTTGACTAATTAGTGGCTGACAAATCACAGGGATACTGAAACTAACTGCTAAAGTGCAAAACTTCTATTCGTGTGTAACTGATGCTGTGCAGGTTTTATACAAATATCAGATACAAAAACATGTAAAACACAGTTTTAGCAAATGGGCAATCACCAACCCCCCATTTTAATATCTTTATTCTGAAGTCACTGCGCATTCAAGAAGCAGTGATCAGTGAACTAAAGCATCAAATGGTTTCAGTCCTACTCAGGAAGACTTTGGTCTCCCAGTAGAGAGAAATTAATACAGTTTAAGGAAATGAAGTTTGGCAATAAACCAAGTTGTCCCAGGACATCTTCATGGGGGGTTAGGTTGTTATTAGGGGGAGTTAAGTGGGTTATGGAGGTGAAAGGGTTAAGTAGAGGCAGGGATGGTTGGGAGGAAATGAGATAGGGATGGGGAGAGGCTTAAGAGGTTTAGTTCAGTGTAGCTGGGTTAAGCAAGCATATTTTGGTGTGAACTTGCTTGCTAAGGCAAGCACAATGTCCAAGACGACCTGTAGGTATTGGACCTGGCGGGTAGGCCTGGGTCAGTGGTTGTGGCAGTGAGGAGACATTCATGGGTAGGTAGGTAGGGTACATCTATGTATTCTTGCTCAACTGTTTCATGCAAAAAAAAAAAAAAAAAAAAAAAAGTGGTAACTGCTGCAGTTTAAAGTTAAGGGCAGGATTGGGTGTTTTGGTTGAGTGTAGGTGAGGATTGCAGTGTTCCATGTCAGGGGCTTGCTGGTGTTTGGTCCTTAATTCAAGTTGTTTGATGGGTCTTTTACATGTTTTGGTTGAGATGTGTGGCCTTCTGGTGCTGGCGGTTGTTCGTGGAAGGGGGTTGTGGGGATTGCACGCCAGTTATGCCTCTCAGCTGTGGCCTTCATAGCTGTTGGAGTGCCCGTTTTTCTTGCTGGTAGGCTGGTGGGGTGGCCTGAGTAAGTGGTGGGTTGTCAGGACTGGAGGTTTTATGTTTGCTGGTGGTGTGTCTGTGTTGGTCCCCCCTGCTTCTTTCCAATGGGGGTGGAAGTACGTGGGTGTTTTTGCTGCCCTGAGGTTGAGCTTTGTCCGTGAATCATGGTTCAGAGGTGTGCGGTGGCTTTTGTGGGTTGCAGTCATTGATTGGATTTCCATTTGTGATCATGTGCTGCCTTTGGATGTTCCTGTCTCTCGTCCATGGTGTGTAGTGGTTTTGGGATTGTGTTCGTTGGAGGGTTTGCAGCGGCAGGTCCAGATTCTGGACTGGGTTGCTTTCTCATTGTGGTTTTGTCGGGCAGTCTCCAGTCAAGCGGTGCATTTCGTGGTTGTTTTCGCACCATGACTATGCATTTTTTCTGCTAAAGGTTTGCATCTGTTAAAAGGCTAGCCGGGTTGGATTGCTTGGTCTGTCTCTCTCTCTCTCTCTCTTCATATTTGATGTTTAAGACAGACAAATCTTGTATGAAAGATTTTATCTACCGTACTGCTTAGTTCGTTTTGGTGTCTGCCTGCCAGTATGCTTTCTCCATGATTTTAAGCGGTTCATACAGAGGTGACTGTTTGCTTCATGCAACTCGTGTAAAGAGCAGAGACAAAAGGGGGTGATTTCACATTGAGCTCTGTAATGCACGAGTGAGTACCCATTCTGTCTGTCATTCTTCACAGTAATTAAAAAAAAAAGAAAAGAAAGGTGAAATCAATTCTTCAGAACAGTATGACTGCACAGTTTTGCTGCGGTTGATGGTCATAAAATGGCGACATTTTAGGATGTCAGTCAACATGATTCATCCAGGCAAGTGTAGGTCGATAATCAGAAGTGAGATGAGATATTTTCTGTACGTATTGAGTGTGATGTACAGGGCTTGAAATAGGGCCGGGCAAAGTGCTACAGTATTGTATCTGTGGCCTCAGATGACAATGTACAAAAATGGGATCAAAGGCATATATTGTGTTGTTGGTTGAGCTTGCTTAGATTAGTGAGTCTGTTTGGGTGTTGGCCTCAAACCTGTGTGTGGGTTTGTAAAAAAGAAAGGGGAGAAAGTTGAATGAGCGGATTCGTCAGTTGGCTGGAAGGTGGAGGCATGGCAGGGCTTTGTTCCAGTGGTGTGCGGTATGACCCTTGTTTTTGGCCCTCTTGGTAGTGGGAGGATGTCATAGAATTCCCCCTGTGATTTCAACTAAGCTGCAAGTGTTTTTCCCGGTTTGGGAGATGTGTTGTCAATAGATCCCCCTGCGGATGCGTGGTATGTTGGATAAGTTGACAGGGAAATTCTCCATTACTGGTAATTATATGTCAGTTCATTCTCAGAGTGATAATCCCATATACCTTACACATTCATTCATTCTCAGAGTGATAACCCCAGATACCTTACACATTCATTCATTCTCAGAGTGATAACCCCATATACTTTACACATTCATTAATTCTCAGAGTGATAACCCCATATACCTTACACATTCATTCATTCTCAGAGTGATAACCCCAGATACCTTACACATTAATTCATTCTCAGAGTGATAACCCCATATACTTTACACATTCATTCATTCTCAGAGTGATAACCCCATATACCTTACACATTCATTCATTCTCAGAGTGATAACCCCAGATACCTTACACATTCAGATGTACTGCACAATAGCTGCCCTTGTGAGGCTTTACTATGAGAATGCTTAGCAGATTAACACCATTGAAAATGGTAGGAAGGAGAAGACACTATACAGATATTTTATAGTTTCTCCTGACCTTAAAATAATTTTATATGGTGCTGGATCAAGGTAACCTATCCTTAAGAAGGGGTGGACCTAGGGGGATTGGGATACAATTTTAGAGTGTAAAAGAAGCAGAGTGGACATTATGGTTAAGGGTCCATTTTTTTCCCCCATGGCATTAATAGCTGTTTCATGAAAGATTTTATTTTTGAAGGACCAAAGGAATTTGGAAGTTGATGCTGCTAGTTGCGGGTAAGACAGAGTGGGAAGGAGAAAGGAAACCGGAAGACTCCTGTGGGTAAGGAGGGTCGGGCACTGTGAGGAGGATAATTGTAATGAATTTATATCAGGTACAAATTGGGTTGCTATTGCCCGTGGGTGGTTTTACGGGGCTCAGCTTTCACATGGTGGGTTATAACTGACCATTTACTTAGTTACTTAGTCTAAGGTAGCTCAGTGAGTTCTGTTTGTGTTTGCTTTCACTGTGCCCAGTGGGGACTGTGCCTAGAGGTGTGATACGCTTCGGGGGGGGGGGGGGTAGATGTACAGGAAGCTTATGGAATGGCACAAATTATAATTTCAGTATTTATTTACTTATTGATTTATTTTATTCATTCATTAATTTGTTGCATTAGTTAGGAGGGTGCTAATGGATGTGGTCTGCAATCACAAAGTTACCCGGGTTGTGGATATTGATAGGTCCCCTTCATGTGTGCGGTTTAGTTTTAACATACTCGACTAGTAGTTAAATTTATTTTGGGTAATTGATAGGGTAATTGGAAGCATAGCATCAGTTATCGCTGCTTGGTCATAGATGTTGAGTGGTGGTGGTACATTCCTTCCCGGGTTGGCAGGATAGTTTGTCCTTGCATGCGTCTTGGAATATGTACTTTGGATGATTTACATGTCTTTTTCTTTCTTGCAGATGGGGTCTTGGAATGTTGTGGCTGTAATTTGGAATAGGTGGGTATAAAGTGGAGCCTTCTCTCTACATATCAGAGGGTTTACTTTTCTCCTTTTCTTTATAAATGGTGGTGTGCCGAGTACCAGTTGAGGTGATGGAAGCAGTGGTGAGCAAGGTCGTCACACTTGGGGTGCACATGTGGGCAACAGTTACTGACAGAAGTGGATTTCAAAGTTGTTGAGTTTTGGTAGAAGATTTACACTGCTAGTCAGAGAACAATAGGCATTTGAGTTTTTGATCTCAGGGTTAATTGGTTGTACAATTTGTTCCATTAACCATTCAGTATGTTAGATTAACATTGAAAGTTGTCCCTGTTTTAGGCATTTGCATTCAATAGTAAAAGGGAGCAATGGCCATTGGCCACAGGTAAGAGTTTGACTTCCTGCAGTGGGCTTGATGAGGTTACAAGGCATGTTAATTAGTGGGAGCTGATTATTGTGTTGGTATAGGGGGGCAAGTAAGGAAGAGATAGGTAGTGGGGCCAAAGGAAAAACTGTTGGGGATGTTTTTTGGGGAGTGTGGGGATCCCACGGGATGAGTGGAGTCACAACATTCATAGGAGCACAGGAACTTATTAGGCTACAGCCCTATGGCTCTTGCAAGCCAGTGAACTTCAATCCTTGTTTTTCTGGAACCTTGGGGTGGTTATATTCACTCATCCAGTTGTTTGAACCGTATGTGGGGGAGGGGCCAATGAGGTGTTGGACAGGATGCTGGAGTTTGTTTCTAATGGGTAGTATCTGCGGGGTGACAAATTTGTCCCGTGCGTAGGTAGTGTTAATGTTGCATACCAGGTTAAGGTTTTACAGAATAGCACAAGGATCATTTCAATTATGGTTTGGGTGAATTTTGTAGGTAGGGCTTAGGAAGCATGGTAGGTAGGCGGCTGTGTTGGGCTAGTTTTAGGTACTGGATGCATTGTTACTGGGGAGTTAGAAAGTTTAAAGGAAGCTTGGTTGCAGGATAAGGTAGCTGTAGGACAGGTCTTAATTACCTACTAGTGGTATAGGTAACATAAAGAAAGAGAGCTTTCGAGGGGAAAGGCCAGGGACAAACAGGGGTTAAGATGGTTTGGTAATGAGTGAATTGGGGGTGTTTATGGTTGGGCACGTAAAGTACTTCACTGCTAAGTATAGGCAAGTTTTCAAGAACTAGGTCAAGGGGTGCTGGTTTTCCGCCATCTAAGGTTAAGACATTAAAGTTTTGGAGTTAGACTATTCCCTACGGTAATTGAGTTTTTGCAGATCCAGAACTGGGTAGTTGGTGGGCTAAGGTGATATGCTACAGTTGACTGGGCGTGAGACTTGATACTAGTTGTTTTGACAGGGTGTCTGAGTTCAATGGGTTATAGTTTGTGGTTTTGTTGTGGTTATAGGTTGTCAATCTGTTCAGGTTGAGCCATGATTTCAGCTTTGAAGGAAGTGGGCTAAAAGGGTATGTATTCTTATGGTGTGGATGTTCTGGTGTACAGAGGGGTCATGGTAATTTTACTTTATTTAGTTTCATTAGGGTGTGTTTCAGTGATGGTATGGCAAGGTGGGTTTATGATGGGATTCTAAGGTCCTTTACAGATGATGGGTACACCGAATGACATTTGGCTTGACCCTTCCCTTTATGGGAAGTAGGGGGTTGAACAATTTTGGGTAGAAGAGAGGTGGAACAGCCTGGTCTGGCTGCTTGGTGGAGAATTGGGATAGGCTTGCCCTCTTCTGTTCCCCCTCTGGTGTCTGGATGTTCATTTCAAGGATCGGGGAAAGGAAAATGAGTAGTTGAAGGAAGCTTGCTGAATAGATAAGCAACCTGAGACAAGGATGCTGCTTATGCGGTGGAAGGTAATTTAATGAATGGTGTATGAAGTGAGATGGGATGCTGCTTCATAAGTAAAGTAAGCAAGCAGAGGTATGGACACTGCTTACTGGGGCAGGGTGAGTAGGTACACTGCTTACTGGGGCAGGGTGAGTAGGTACACTGCTTACTGGGGCAGGGTGAGTAGGTACACTGCTTACTGGGGCAGGGTGAGTAGGTACACTGCTTACTGGGGCAGGGTGAGTATGGACACTGCTTACTGGGACAGGGTGAGTAGGTACACTGCTTACTGGGGCAGGGTGAGTAGGTACACTGCTTACTGGGGCAGGGTGAGTAGGTACACTGCTTACTGGGGCAGGGTGAGTACGTACACTGCTTACTGGGGCAGGGTGAGTAGGTACACTGCCCTGATTATCATTACAAGGATGTTATGCTGTGTTTAGAAGAAATTCTATTATGAATAGTTGTAATTAATGAATTTGAACAAAGCTATGTTATGGAAATTTAATAAAGGGGTTTACTATCATAATTTCGAAGACAACTCGGTCGACCGCACTATGTTCGAACACGGAAAGTCAAACACTGCAATGTCAAACTTCAAAAGCAAGCCTAGGAATGGGTTTTAACATGGGTCGAGATAGGGATTCGCTGCTACTGCTGAACTACAAACCTCACCCCTATCTCAACCCATGTTAAAACCCATTCCTAGGCTTACTTTTCAAGTTCGACATTGCCATGTTCATCTTTCCGTGTTTGAACATAGTGCAATCAACTGAGTTGTCTTTGAAATTATTATAGTAAACCAATAAAGGTCATCAAATGTCATTTGGTGTGATTTGTTTATTGAAGGGGACCGGGACAAATGCATATTTGGAGTGAGCATATACATATGAGGACTGATACTTCTGAGCAGCAAAGAAACATGAACTGAACATTCTAGTAGTCAATAAGTGAAGGACATTTATAAAAGGTAAGGAGCAAGACAGATTCAACAGTATTAAGTCCACTTTAGTACTTAACTTTCCATTTCACAGAAATATGTCTATGTACTACGACAAAATAAATACAGTGTGTATTGAGGGTCATTGGTGAGCAAACCTTATTCACCAATGGACCTTAATATGCATTATACATTTTTAGCAATTGGTGTTCTCGGTTTGTTGACATTTTTTGCTGGCATGTACAGTGACCTCCTAAAGTTAATTCAGAATATTTTATTTCAAGCCAAGTTCCAGTTGTCATTGGGATTTCAAAAGGGCTGGTGCAGTGCAGCTGCATAATTAAGTGCTTGTATAATGATGCATGAGCCTTTACTTTTAGCTTCATCACTCCTGATGCAGACCCATCACACCATCATGCTTTCCATTATTCATAAACATTTCATGTTTTTGCAATTTCCATGTCTTAAAAGCAAATGAATGCTGACTGAGTTACAACTTATCAAAGAAAATTAGGTGAGAGATACCAGATAAAAGAGAGACTGATATTATTTACTTGATAACAGAAGGAAAGGATAAGCCTAACTAGTCTTCCCTTGTACTGCATTCACCAAATTCCGCTTTACCTTTTTCCTTTTAATGCATACACATTTTATGGGTCCACATCCCTCTCCATGATGAAGCATTTTCACAGACCCAGGAGGAAAGCATTTGCAAAAAGGCACTTCCTTGTCCACTACTCAATCTCTCCTTCCTTTAGAGGACAAACCTTTCTCATCTACCTGACATGACCTTGTACAGCCATATTGGATTTCTCTGTCTTTTCTGCTCCCTGCTGAGAAAAGCCCTAGCTTCCCCTCTCCCCCCCTGTTTTTATATCCTTTTCCATCCATCACATGTGTACTTCTGGCAGTTGCTCTTTGGGTTCCATATAGGGCATCCAGAGCTGCCGAACAAGGTGTGGCTAATCAGGGCCAGACAAATCAAGGCATTATCCATTTGCTTATAGACTCAATTCCTCTAATGATACCCTCCAACATTCCTTTGGCCTCTCAATTTACTCCTAGTAGAGTACGTGCAGTTATCTGCCGGACCCTTTAGCTGCCGTACTGATGTCAGTTATATCCCTCCCTAATACTTCAAACTCAGGTTGTTTGAAGTGCAGGTGCAGTACTTTGCATATATCTACACCAAACCTCAATTGCCATCTTTGAATCCACTTCAGAAACTTTTCAAATCCTTACTTATACTTTCTACCACTGTCCACAGGCTACATCTGACTTCAGATCAACAGAGAGACAGATTCGGTTATCTGGTCTTGAAGATTTGTCTGAAATAAGTGGACTGAAGTTTACTGAACCCCAGCTCCTGCAGTGTTCCATTTATCTTCCTTACTCCTGACATCACTTACCAGTACATTCTGTGTTGGGTGGTGCCCTGTGATGCCCCCTACTCTGGCACCCCCCTCTTAACTTAAATGTAAACAGAACAAAAATATGAAAAATGTCTTCAAAAAAGAAAACTTTCTACTTTTCTCTCTACTGTTTATTTCAGAAATGTTATATGGAACTGGTACTGTACTAATGACAGACTGGCATCTACTGATTATGTTCCACCCTGGGTGACAACCCCCTTTGACACACCCTAGCTACACCTATATCGCTATGTCCTATGAATCAGCCATGAAGCAATTCCTTTCCTTAGTCTTCATCCTTGCCCAGCAAGTCTAGTTTTCTTAGATGTGCCTGTGACAGAATGAGTTAAGCCCTTCATGCATTCCAGGTAAACCATATCTATCAGTACACCATTGTCATGTCTTCCTGAAACACAACCACACTTGATTAAGCTTGACTGATACCTTCTTATACTCATGAACCCACATTGGTTGTTGTGCTAGAGAAGCTGTGAAACATTCCCACAATAATCTGTCCACAACTTTGCCTGTTACTCTTATTAAGCTAACTGGTCTGAAGTTTCCTTGGATTTTTAATGTTCATCTTTCTCTTGTACAAGTGTACAACACTTAAAATGTTCCAGTGGTTAAGAATTCTTGCAGTGGACTACAGTATACTGAAAACACCTAACAGTGGATCTGCACCTTATGTGGCTATTCAGTTTAGGAGATGGCCATTTCAGTTACAGTGCTTTATCTTTCCTTTGCAAAGCCACTTGCCTCTTAGTTCTCTCTTAGTTTCCTTCATTTCTATCCTGGTAGGTTTCCTCTTCTGTACAAGCTTTGCCATTCCCCTTTCCTGTACAGCATAAAATCATAGGAGATTACTAGGCTATTCACCTGGAGGTCATTTTAAGCCAAGCTGTTTCATCCCAATGTAATATCATAGAAATGCTAGTCAGTACCCAAGAATGCATTTAGTGATGACTGACTATGTCCAGGAGGGTTGTGGGCACTGTTTCCAGTAAGAATTTATGGTGCCTCATTCACAGGTTCCTCTTGAACAGTGTCATAGATGCAGCAGTCACTGGGAGATAAATCTGTCCTTCCAGCATGTCTTATTTAAGTCACAGGCCATATTTACATCCCTGGAATGGGTAACCCCAGTCCTGTTTGATTTACGGATATGCAGCAAGTTCATTAGGTTTGGGACTTGGATTGCACTGCAGACCAGACATAAGTCTCCCCTAAGAAGTCTATACGATATGGAGTATAGTGACAGGGACTTTAATCCATCTGTTTAAGGCACATGCTGGACCCCCTTGATGATCTTTGCTAGAAACCTCTGAAGTCTCTCTAATTGCTGCAGCTGCTAAGTATGGTACATGCCAAACAGGGCATTATACTCAATTATGCACTGAATAAATGCTGAGTATAGGGGAGTTACAACTTATTTTGCTCTTAAAGTGATGCGTTTACTAATCAAGTGTGCTACATAGAAAGCTTTCCTTACTACAGTAGACATATGGTGGTTAAAGTTAAGGTCACAGTCAGCTTGTGATCCCATGTCCCTTATCACTGATACATTTCTTTGCAGTCAGTTTGAGACACCAGTGGTTGGTCTGCATAATACCCTCCTGGAGTATACAGACATCAATGGGGATTCAATCATTGCACCTAGTTTGCAGTTGTCTGCAAATTTGGTCAGCCAAAACCCCTTAGTTTTGACCTGAACTTCTGAAATGTATATACCAAACAGTAGGGGACACAGCACTGACCCCTGTGGTACCCCACTGGTAACAGGTCTGCTGGCTGATCTGGAGTCAACCACTTTGACAGTGTGTCTCTAATTTGTGAGCCAGTTGGCAACCCATCTGAAAACAAATTGCTTTACTTTCAGTTTGCTAAGTTTATTGGTAATGCCTGAATGTGGGATTGTGTCAAAAGTGTTTGTCAGGTCGAAGTATGCTGTGTGCGCAGATTTGACCTGGTCAATGGCCTTGGTCATATTTTCAAAAAAATCCACCAGACTTAACAGGCAGGATCTGCCCTTCACGAATCCAAATTGGATAGGATCCAGGATTTGGAATTGGATAGGATCCAGGATTTGGAAGTCACCCACGTCTTTATTTATGAGGTCCATAATGATATGTTCCATGGCTTTACAGATGAGACTGGTCAGATTTATGGGTCTGTAATTTCCTGAGTTGTTGCTAGGCCAGGGTTATGGAGAGGAATAATTGCTGCTATTCTCCATTCCAGAGGAACAAAGCCTGCGGTTAGGCTATGATTGAAAATGGTAATTAGCGGTGATGCTAGTTCATGTATTAGCCTTTTTAGAAGACAGCCTGGGAAATTGCCCGGTCCCATAGAGGCTGTGTTTTTTGCCTTGGACAAGGCTTTGAGGATCTGCTATTCAGATATGCAGGGTGGGGGGTGGGTTGTTTTATGTAAGGAGAGAATAAGTGAGTGAAATTTTCACCAAACCTATCAACTAGCAGGTTTGCTATCTCTGTGGGGTCAGTGTGTTTGATACCATTGGCCACTAGTTCTGTACATGCTTGCGTCCTACCCTTCAGGTTATTTACATAGCTGAAAAAAGCCTTATGGTTATCCTTGGCTGTGCTTGCTAAGTTTCTCTCAAAGGAGCCCTTAGAGGACTTGACAAGTTGTCTTATTTGTCTGTGGAGGGTGCTTTTCCATTGCTGTGGCCTTGCCTTTGTTTTTTTGGACAGCATCTTTTTGCATTTATTGTAAAGTTTGTTGATGCTGGATGTCCACCATGGCAGCTTGTCTTTACTTGGGGCTCTGGCTTTGATTCTTTCTGGTACAGCTGAGTTTATACAGTAATGTAATTAATTGTACAGGGCTTTAGTTTAAGATTCGGATTAGTTACCACTTTGGGCTTGGAGTGCGGCTTAGAATGCATTTATACCTTTGCCTTTGTGAAGTTTTTTTAGTCTGAGTTCACCCTTTGAGAGTTCTGGTGTTAGTGTCAGCTTGTAAGTGACTGACTTGTGGTCAGCTTTAACTAGTGAGGGTCCAACAGTTGCAGGAGTGCATCTGTTTGACATGTTGGTGAGGACCAGATCCAGAATGTTTGTTCCCCTTGTCAGGTTATGGACAATCCATAGAAGGGCATTTGAATTAACAAAGTCAAGGAATTTTTGCACGTGTGAGTTAGGCCTAGCATAGGCTTCCCAATTGATGGTGGGATAATTGAAATCTCCCATAACCAGTGTGTTCAGTAAATGTTGGATAGTCTCCAGTTTGGTCACGTAGGCTTCGTGGGCATCCTGACCTATTAGGGGGATCCATAACTGGCTATGACTTGAATGGGGGTCTTACCACCACAACCTGGACCTTGGTAAACTCCATGGAGCTGTCCAGCCTAATTAGACGTGAGGGTGAATTTTTCTCTAATACAGAGTGAAACACCACCTCCTTTGGTTTTCACACATTCATTTTGTGGTCTAATGGTGTGGAAGGCATTGTAGTCTTGCAAGGCGGGAGTATTCTCTTGAGCTTTGAACCAGGTTTCTGTGACTGCACAGACATCTACATCTTCTAGTGATAGAAGTCCTTCCAAGGAGTGCAGGTTTTGGTTTAAACTCCTAGCATTTAGCAGCATGACCCTTACTTTATTCTGATTTGTTAATTTCACATCGGTAATGTTGTTTTTGAGAACTTGTCTATAAAAGGCACTATGGGGGAGGCAAAAGTCTTTGCTAGCAGCCAAAATCCTAGAGGTGCCAGGTGGAAATAATCTCTGGCAAAACGGCGAGGTTTGTCAACCATGGCTTCCCAAGGCTGACAGTAACTGGATCCCCTTTTGAATGACACCAAAAACTGAGCCAATTACTGAACTCAATCAGTTTTTGTTTATACTGTGGCATAATTCCAGGTGAGGGTAGTATGCTGCTCAAGGCTAGGGACATACCTGCCTGGAATTCATATGCAGAGGGTTTAACCATATCTGTCTTCATATAGACCAGTGAGGTACCCCGGTCATTCACACCAACATGAACTATGACACAGTCAGAATGGTACTTGTTGCTGAGAGACCTGAGTGTATGCATGATCTGATGAATCCTGGCACCGAACAGGCACTTGATTGTGACTTTCTCCTTGTCCAAACTTATGAGTGGGACCATCCATGTGCCTCACTATTGAGTCTCCAATGACAAGAAAATTAGTTTTTTTGAGCGTTAAGGCTTACTTGCTTGGTGAGTGAGACACTGGTATTACTATGTGCCACGAGTGCTGTGGGGACTACGTTAGTTGTAGCAGTAGGTCTCTGGTGTTTCGGTAAGTTTTTTGAGAACCTTGGCATATGTGAATTTACATGCTTGACGCATACTACGTGTATGAGTAGTGCTAATATGTCCATATGTAGTGGTGGGTGAGTTGACAACCTTCTCCATGTTACTGTTTTGTGAGAGACAGCATGGACTCTAGATTCTTGGTGTAACTACATTGCTCGCACTCTGTACTAGAGCGTGTTATTAGTAGAGGGTTGTCTGTCTACATAAGGCAATTGCTACACTGCCTCAAGAGACCTGAGTCAACAAGGCTGGTAGGAGAAACAAGGATAGTCTAACTGTCCATAATTCTAGGTTGAAGACTGTTGTCACTAGGGTTGGCTTTTCAGAATCGGTCACTGAGGAGTTCAGTGGATGGATATTTCTGACTGGGTTTTAGGGAAAATTTGTTGAATTTAACTGTCTGGCTTTGGCGCACAACTGCGAGGCAGTGCACAGTGCTGCGTGATGCACAGACAAGCAGAAACCTGCTGAAATGCAGGTCCTAAACACCAGAAGCTAAAAACTTGAAAAAAAAACAGATTCAAAAGGATCAATGAGGATGTTTATTCCAAGCCCTAGACAGACCGACCGACCACCCCCACACACACACAGACACACTTTACCAGACAGGTCCCAATCAGTACAATTCTCTCACAAAAGTGCAGATAGGCACTTCCAATTCAAGATGGCTGGGAAACATGCTCAGGACAAACAAACCACTACAAACAGTTCCAGAAGCAGCAAATCTGTATCTGCACTATTCTACTGCTGCTAGATACTCTAATTTAAGTAGGAAACACTTGCAAATGTTTAAAACAGAAAAATTGCAGTGAGACACTAAAATAAATGGTCAAAACAACAGAAAATCAGCAAGGAGACTCAACAGAATGTTTTAAACTATTAACAGATCAGTTATTTAAACACTGTTTGGTGGGAAAACCAGATCAAGCAGAACAGGCAGCTTAAAAATAGTGAAAAATACCAGTAAATACTTAACAGTGAAACTAACAAAAAAGCTTTGTAAACAGTGAAAACAGCAATAACATTTGATTTAACAGACACAGTAAAGCAGACAATTTTAGGACAACAGTGTAGTTTAGTACACAGTAAATAAATAAAGTACAAAAGTAAGTGGCAAGCAATAAAAAGTACAGTAAATAGTATAAATAAGCAAAAAAAAGGCAACTTACGTTTTATGGAAGCTCAGAAGCCTCTTGACATCTAGTATCTCAGCTCAGAGCTGTGGCTGGTAACCCACTCCATGCTCCTAATGCTTTGTTTTGAGAAGACTGAGGCAATGTGTCCATGTAAAAGTATGTACAAAGGACCAAGCAGCAGTTTGCAGAATATTTCTAGAATTGAACCCTTTCCAAAAAGCCACATATGAAGCCAAGGACCTGGTAGAGAGAGCCTTGACCCTCCTGGAATTGATTTGTTTTGGTAAGTATAACAAAAGTTCTAAAAAGGCCTTAAACAACTATCTGGAAATAGTCTGTTTTGACACAGGTTGTCCCTTCATTTTAAATCCACAAGAAATAAACACGATCTAAGATCTGAGAGATATTGTTCTGTCAAGGTAGGACCAGAGTTATCTGTAGACATCCAAAGTATGGAGTTTCTTTTCTCTCTCATTTTAAAATACAGTAAAGAAAATGGGTAGATGGATAGTTTGCTTTAAAAGTTGGATATCACTTTAGGCAGAAAAAGGAGGATTAGTTCTCAAAGAAACTCTGTCCCTTTGGAAAATGAGGTAGGGTTGACTAACCATAAGAGCTTGCAACTAAGATGCCCTTCTTGCAGAGATCAAAGCAGTCAGTAAAAGTGTTCTCCATGTTGAGAACCTCAAGTCAGCCATATCATCTGGTTCAAATGTAGCAAATATTAGCTTCCCTGACACAAACTTAAGATGGCAAGGAGGGGCCACCAGTTTACTTGCCGGTCTGTTATGCAAAACCCTTTTCAAAAACATTTTGACATGAAACTGATTTAAAAGAGGAGGATCTATGGGCAGACATGCTGAAATTGCTAATAAATGAACCCTGATAAGAGTAATAAGAAAAGCTATTGGATAGTAACACATACAAGTATTGTAAAATCAGAGAACAACTAGTACTGCATGGGTGCTGGTTATAGCATTGGCACCACCTAGAAAACTATTTCCATGTGCTAATATATGATTTTCCAATAGCAGGTATTCTTGCCTCCATTAATACATGCTGCACATCCTCAGTAAACACGTGCCTAAAAGAAATTATGACCTTATCATCCAGCCTGTAAACTGAAAATGATTGATGCTGGATTATATCAAATGCCCCACTTCTTGTGTGAGTAGATACAGTCTATGAGGAAGCTTGTGGTAATTGACCCTGGCCATTTCTAAATGAAGGGAGAACAGCAGTTGCCTAGGCCAGAAGAGAGTCACCACAATGATCTTTTGGGACTCCTCCTAAAACTTCAAAAGTACCCTACATATTAGTGGAAAAGCATGCCAGAACATTCCTGTCCGAAGAAAAGAAAAGGCATTTCTCTTCCAAGCTTTCTTACAGAGTCCTAGAACAGACTCTTGCCAGTTGATTGTTCAAAAAGATCTACTTGAGGGACTCTCTGCAGATGGATAAAATTTGGGGAGAGCCTCTGTTCTAGTTCTGATTCGTGAGGGACTGACCTGGTCCTGCTTAGTCTGTCTGCCACACAGTTTTGCTCTGACAGAATGCGGGATGCCTGCAGAATCAGTGTGTGGAGTGAAGTTTTATCCCAAGCTAATGTGGCTAGTCTGCAATAGGGGTATGACCTGTGTACTCCTTGCTTGTTGATGTAACACAAGACTATGGTACTGTCTGAAACCAGGGGTTATGATCTGTGCCTCCTTGCTTGTTGATGTAACACAAGACTGAGGTATTGTCTGAAGCCACTTTGAAGAGGTCCCGGGGGCCAAAGATGGTTCAGAGTGTTGAATCACTTGATACGGGCAAGCATTTATGTGCTTGCATCTGCCCTAGATGTCCTGCACCCCTGCACTTTTATCCCTCCTAAAACTGCTTCCCAAGCAACCCCAATGCATCTGTGGTGACTAACTGCTTTAGGTCAAGGAGGGTGAAGGGGACATCTAGATTTAAGGATATTTGTTGTCTCTACCAAAGGATTTCTCTTCTGACAAACCCCAGCACTAGGATTTGAAAAGATAAAGGGTGATCATGCTGGGACTAAAGACATTTCAGATACTACTGTACCTTTCTCATGTGAAGTCTTGCCAGGGGTATCATGAGAAGCATAGATGCCATGAGACCCAAAATCCTGAGGTATTACTTCACAGTGACCAAAGTTTGAGTAGAAAACTTTAGAAACAGATCTAAGTAAGGATCTATTTTTTTCCTATGGAAGAAAAACTCTTTGAATTGAGGAGTCTAGCTGACATCCAAGAAAAGCAATCATGTGGGAGGGAAACAAAGAAAACTTTTGACTGTTGTCTTGGAATCTCGGCCACAAAGAGGCCAGTCACAAGCAGTGGCTCTCAGGGATCGGTCTTGGGGTTGCTTCTTTTTGGCATTTACTTCTCTGAAGGTGAGGCCAATGTCAATGGCCTCTGGCTGACTAAATTTGCATATGATTGCAAATTAGGAGTCACCATTGAATCCAAGACCAACACAAATGTTCTCCAGGAAGGGCTGATAAAGACAAACAATTGATGTCAGAGCCAAGGACTAAAACTAAAGGCCACAGGATGCATAATAGTATCCTTTGGGAAGTCATCCACCTTGGTAACTATCATGCTGACAACACATCCATAAGAGCTGACACAGATAGTAATCTAGCCTTTGACCATCATGTGGCTACAGTGGTGAGGAAATTACTGTATGCAGTGCATCTTATAAACAAGGTATGGAATCAAGGTCTAAGGCAGTCCTTGTTCTACTGTATTTAGCATTCATCAGCCCTATCATTGAGTACAATGCCCCATTTGGTATGTACCTAACTAGGCATATCCAACAAATGGAATGTCTACAGAGGTTCCTCACTAAAATAATACAAGGCATAACTAACATGGCAAATGCAGACCACATCAAGGCCCTAACCCTGTATTCTGTTTCCTACAGGGGAGATCTATGCCTGCATAGGACCTGCTGGAGAGATGGGTATGTATCTCAGTGATTATCCCTTCTCTGGAACAGGCTCCCAACCCATATGAAGCAGAGTTGCTTCCTAACCCAATTCAAGTGTAACTTGGACAACTGGATGGGGAACAGGAAATTCATCTCTGGTTTATCACCTACATCTCTAAAGGACACAGACAGCCTGTAAATGGTTGATCTCCCATGGCCCTGCTTGTAATTGTTTCCTCTCCCAAGTCCCTGCTTACACTTATCAATAGTACTAGAACTCATCAGAGATTAGGCATGCATGGCTAGGCTTAAAAAGGCCCCTGTGGTCATTAGCCTAGTAAATGCCTATGAACATATAACCAGAGCTATACATTTTGTGAACACTCTTGGTGCAGTGGAAAGTCCAAAGAATAAGGAAGAGAACTGATAATGTGATTCAGACATACAAAACCTTAAGAAATTTCTGAAGCCTGGATGAATACGGGTGTGATGATAAACATCTTGTAAGTCTAGTGTTACCAGGAAACTTTAAAGATAAGCAAAAGGAAACAGGTTGTGAAGAGACAATTTTTGAATTAGGGAACTATCACAAAGAGTTTAGAAAAATATCCAGAAGTGGTCTCCAAGTTCTTTCTTTCTTTGACACATGGAATATCCTTGTGTAAAAACTCTTTCCTGGTTGGGAAGGAGGAACTGGTTCCATGAGTGCTTGGGACAGCATGTGATGAAGATGAGGTGGAAACAAAATAAGTCTGATCTCGATGATGAAGAATGACCCCCTAGAAAGGAGCAATTTCCTCTCGCTAACATCTGTAATCTTGATGAATGATATTCAGAATCCATTTTGTCTGAAGCAATGCTTTGCCAAAGATTTAAAAAAAGGAGATTATGACTTTCTGGAAGAAAAAGAGGGCTATTGTGGGAATGGGTCACAAGGTCTCTTGAATACTCAGTTGAAGATATTGGACTGTCCTTGGTTTGGGGAGGTTAGAGACTTCTGTTTAGAACTCTCTTGCTATTCCTTCTTAAACATCTGTTTACCTGAATTCTGTTGACTGTTTATTCTGTTTTCTGCCAAAAGTGGAAGAGGAGAAAAAAAATCTCTTTAACAATTCAGAAAAGGAGAGCTGAAAAATCTTAAAGATCGCATGGATCAGCTTGCTCTGTACATCTCACTTTTTGATCACCTGTGCAGCAGAGAGACCAAACACTAAATCTCTACCCAAGGGAGAATTTAAAATGTCATTTTTAACACTGTCTGGAAGGTTCTAAGAATGCAGCCATGCAAGCTTCCTTTTAAACAGTACCAGTGGTGGCCACAGTTCTGGAAGACATATCAACCAAGTCATATAATACACTGCAAACAATTAATAGTGACCTGTGCAAAAGAAACTAAGTTATTTGAAGCAGATTTTTCCTCATAAGAAGAAACTACAGATACAACATTCCTCACACTTTCACAATTTGCCAAAACAAGATTTAACACATGAACCTGACAATTCAAAATTCTGAAAACCAAAGTTGCAGAAGTATACACTTTTTCCCTAAATCTATAAATGTTTCAGTCCTCATCAGAAAGAGTAGGTTTGAATTAAATTACAGTGCTTTGCAGCAGTGGGAACAACTAAAGCTACAGCTGTGGGCCAGGTTTGGGAACAGTGTCTAAAAAATTAAAAGAATGAGGAATTTTATACATCCTATCTACCTTTTTATGGGCAGTTGGATGACTATCAAGAAAACTGCAGCAAGTAACACACACAACCGCTAAAGCTGATGATCTGCAAAACCCCTAGTATTTTCTGAGGGACTGAGAAAACTTATTGTTCTTCCACTGAAAACACTGGCACATTCTAGCATTAGTCACAGAAAAATAACCCCCCACAGGAAGAATATGAAAGTGAGCTCAGAGTCTAAATTAGAAATCTGAGGAAAAAATCTAAGTCTGTTCTCGAATCTTAATGTTCTGATTCATAATTTTGAATCTATTCAGGAAAAGAGGACTTCCTCTTTCTTTTATCAGAAACTACTTTGCAAGATGAATCAATAGCCTGAATTAAACCTTGAGCCAGATCCAGTAAACTACTCCTGTCTAAAGAAAATTGAGGAGGAGCAGATACATCCTTGGTTTTCTGTTTCTTTTTTACAGGAAAAATGAGGCAAACTGTGTTACTGGTGGCAGCAGCTACTTCCCCCAGGGATGGGCATTGCATTGTGGCACAACAGGGAAACTGTCCCTGTTCCCTCTCACAGGACCAACAAGAGTGGCTCTCCCTTGCCCACTGAGGGTTTACCAAAAGCTGCAGATGATGTGGCTAAACCCTGGTCCATAGTGGTTGTAAGTACTACACCAGAGAGATATGGGGATGAAAGATGAGCAGTCTGAGGTACAACAAATGATCAAAGCAGTCAGCCACCTGCAGGTGGGAAAATTGCTAGACTGCTGTGGTGACAAAGGCTGTTGCTTAACTTTTTCTTTTTGATGCTGGAAGAAGGATCAACTATGGGACTGTTAGTCTTTTTCATGTTCAAGCCAAAAACAGTGCCTCTTTCCCAGGTAATTCAAGCAGCAAATGCTGGTTAAACTAGTAGTTCACAGAAGTTATTTTATTTTTTGACAGAAAAAAAACACAGTAAAATGCGTTTTCAAACACTTTGCCAGCCCCTCCAAGGAAAAATAAACACAATTTCTCCATAAAAATTTTTTTTTTTCAGTTAGCTAAAACTATTTTTAAACTGACAGAAAAAAATGAGCGCTCCATTTAAAAATATGTTATAGTCTCCAGATAGTTCATTAAAACACAACACAGCACTCCTAGCTTTAAAATCACTATCCTGAATAGGAAAATAATAAGAGACCAATAAATTAAGAAAGTGCCCCCCTCCCAAAAAGGGAACTTATCTGAGCAGTAAACAAAAGCACAAGCTGACCAATCACCTTGAAAAGACACAGAGGAGCATACAGTTCAGCATCAAAAAAGCTCTCAAGGGCTTTGCACTTAAACGTGTCTTTTAGTCAGCTCAGCTTGAGCTGCTCATTAGTTTCAGCACATAGAAGTTATCCTGAAGCTTTGGAAGCTGGCCAGCAGATATATCCTGTGCAGAATTTAACCCATATAGCTTAGGCTACTGCAGCAGTGATCAATACGAAGAGTTTATGCACTATCCGAATAATAATTTGCAAAATCAAAAGGAGCTTCTAAAAGCTAATCAGAATCAGTATACAGAAGGGAAGATGACTGTTACTGCACCAGTAAAGAAAATATCTATATAATCATCTGTACAGAAGAAACATAATGAGATAGAAATTAAGGTGAATAATCAAAAACCTCCTGGAAGTAGAAAAGGAAGAAGCACTAATGAATTACTGCCACCACCATGTAAGAAAAGAACATGAACACTCTTACCCCCTGCAGTGGAAAGTGAAGAAACATTTATGGATTGAGTGAAGAATAAGCTAAGGTCTTATAAGACTTGAAACTGCAGCTAGTCGAAGACTATGACTAGGACTCATCACTAGGCAAAAACAGAAAAAGAATGTTGATTCCATACCTGAGGACTAAATCTCAGGTAAACAATGATAGAGAGTATACTGGCAATGAAGGTTTCACAAGGAGGAGGAGTATTTCAATGTCATTTTAGGCATTTAGTTACTCTACAAATTCAAGAGGCCACAGCACATGGAAATCTTAGTAGATCAGCTGTTCCAATGTCACAGATCTACAGAGCACCACATCTGCTGACGATATTTATGTGGCTTGGTTACATGGTGCTTGACAGGAGCAGCATGGAACTACTACTGAACTACTTGCATAACTTCCTTAAAATTATTATTTTTTAATAATACCTCCACTCCCATGCAATGTCCAGTTAAACCCCCAGCTTTCACTCATGCTGAAGCCGAGATTTCCCAGTAAATCTCTAGCTGAAACCCTGGATGCTTCCTTTGATCAGGAGGACGTCTAACTCCTCAGGAAGACCTGAGTAGATTTTATTGGTGAGAGAGACACCTCATGGGAAGTTGAATTTTGTGGAGTCAGAGGTCTTCACGAATGTGACTAAAAATCCCTAGCCAGTAAAGTAGCTTATGCAATGACATCAGGATATCACTGCCACCTCCTTGTCTCTCTACGGTGATATATGAGGTTTCTGGTCACCACCAGAGGTACCACAGTAACTGGTATTCCTATAAATCTTCCCTGAGGTAGGACAGATGTTTTAGGCTACTTCATCCTATTCCCCTTGGTCAGCCCTACCACAGGCCTGCGCCCACTTCCAGAATGGGTCAGAGGTGGCACAGACAGATTCCCTACAAAATCACATGCCTTATTAAAGTATTTAGCAAACAATTCATCCTTTCTATTCAGTCTTAGTGACTATGGGGCTATCCTAGAGTAAGGCTATATGATCTATACTGTTCAAATTAGTAGCATATTATGTAGCTACTGAGAAAACATGTTTGCACAACAAAAGGTAAGAAAATAATATGAGAAATAATGTGAGAAAACATTTCAAAAGTAATGAAATGAAGCAGAACTACAATATGTACTGAGAAGACATAGTTAAAATTTTAGCCTCATATACTAAGTGTGGCAGTACCCTTAAGATGAAGAATTGCTCTGCTTTAATTAGTCTTGGTGAATTTGTGTTAGATGGCATAAAAGGTGTGTAAAAAGAAAGGCAAGTGCATGCAGAAAAATCTGTATGCTTTTGAATGAAAATATGACAATGTCATGCAGAGACAGATGTGGGGGATATTATTTTGAGAAGAGAAAGAGTGAATTCTGAAAATGTACAGGACCAAGACATGTAACCAATTCACTATGTTGGAATGAAATGCTGGGAATAATCAAAATGTAGGTGCAGAGTGTAATACTATGACTAAAGATACTTTTCAAAAAAAAACTCAGGCTAAAAGGCACAGAAACAAGAATGTATAGACATTAGTTCTATGTTTTGGACACCACATAAAGCTATTGGACCAAATCTTCTGACAACAAAGAGTAGAAGAATAAATAAGAAATACAAGATCTTGTATCAGTTTGCAGCTCTTAAAGAGGAACATTTCCCATATTTAAATCATTTGCTTGATAATGGTAAAATACATTCAGTATCAAAACAGAGATGTACTGCATGTGTAAACCACAGCCACACAGTTACTGATACACTCTAGATATCAATCCTCAGACCCAGGTAGTAAATATTATAGAAGTCTATTGTGCAAGCACTAGGATACTGCTTTGATGAGTTTGCAGAAAACAAATAGCTGAAGTCACACTAAACAATGGTGAGGTCTTTTTAGTACATGAGCCACTTATCAGCAAACAAAAACACATTTTACAGACCTATTCCGACATCAGCTCCTAAAATGACTTTTATCAAACCTTTTCATTCAAGCTGTTCTCAAGTTAATGCATCAAAAACCAAACAGCACTTAATGCATCAAAAACCAAACTCATGATATTCACCCCTTCCAAAACTACAACTATCAACATTAATTAATTCTCCATAACCAGTCAGAACAACACTTCTCTTGAGGTAGTAGCCAATGCAAAACTCTTAGGGGTACTCATCGACAACCAGCTCAAATCTGATACCCATATACATATAAATATAAAAAAAAAAAACACACCAGAAACTTGGTATGTTCTACCATCACATTCGATACCTTAACTCCATCTACACGATTCCTTCTCACTACCACATATTTCATCCTTCTCTCCTTTATGATGCCCCACTTCTAACCAACCTACAATCTTCTTTCTACAACAAACTTGCCAAATTCACCACTGGACACATCCTCCACTCACCACTGTATTGCCCTCCATAATCTAAACTGGCTAGAGATGCCCAACTACCTTATCTACTCTCAAGTAATCCTTGCTCAGAAACTCATTTTCAGTCCCTCTCTCTGCCCCTCCCTTGCCTCAACATTTAAAATGCACCAGCCTAACAGACTCCTAAGAACCAATGATCAGAATCTGACTGAACTTCACAAGCCTGCTCATCCTGCAGGCAAACTTCTTTCTTTTTCCTTGGCACGCCTCTGGAACTCCCTCCCACCTCAAATTCTTCTCATCAGCAGCCCATCCACCTTTAAAACTCTGCTCCACTCACACCTACCATCTCTCTGGGAATGCTCATGTTTCCATCCTGCATAACATCCCCAGCAGCTACCTCACTCCCTCCCCCTTCTCCCCCTCTCCTCTTATCATAACTAAATTCAGAAATATTTCACCCACTGATTATTTTTCCTCTGGGGCAACATACATATTGTAAATAACTCCCTAGTCTAACTGACTTGTAAATACCTACTTATTACTCTTTAGACTTAATATCTAGGTTAGCAATGATAGTGACTATATATTTGTAAACTTTACTAATTGTGATACAACTCTAGTTTTTTCTCTTCAAATTGTACTAACATATTCTTTTGCTTCATGTACTCATCTTGTATTATAATAACCTGTTGTTTAACAAAATGTATCTATGGAGCTTTTCTCCCCAGGACTCCATTGAAAACGGGCTCCTTCGATCCAATTGGACCATCCTGTCAAACAAATTTCAAATAAATAATAATAAAAGTTCTTATAGATAAGAAAATAATGAATGTAATAGTGGAGATTAATAGTTTTGTCCTTGCATGATAGAGCAACCTTTGCTTTCAGGATTTTCTGTTAGCATGGTCCTGGACCAATGGCCATCACATGTCTTGCAGTAATCACAAACAATCCATCCACCATTTTTTTTTATAGTGAGTAACATTTTCTATCCAAGTCATAGCAAATATTTTTTACACTGTGATTTTAAATAGTTGCCTGCACATCAAATCTCTTCTAAAGAAAGCCAGTCATTAGTGCAGGCTACCAGCTAAGCCTCCAATCTATTTTTTAAACATACTACTTTATTTGGAGAGAAAATGATGGGCTATAACTAATGCACAATGGAGCAGTCCTTTATTACACTGCAGGTATGATCCAGTGTCACTAGTACTGCCAGTGCATTAGTTACAAGACGTCTGCTAGACAGCTTGGAAGAATTCCAACTTGGTAATGGGTTGTGAAAGGGAAATAACCTGGTTTAGTCCATAGATGGCTTGCAAAAAAATTAAATACAGGTTTATAACTGTTTTGGTGAAGTTGAGGTTGACACAAGTTTCCTCAGGGCATGTGACTCACTGCATACAATAATCTGCTGATATAGTCCTACCCAGGTGAGCATTAGGGTACAGGATTGCAACATATGAATAACATGGTTTGTAAGATAATCACTGAGGGGCATGAATATACAGATGAGAGCTCCTGTAACTCCAACCTTCAATGTTTTCATTTGATTTTGAGGATTTCTTTAATTAATATATCCCTTGCTGAACAGCAGCAGTCAGTTGCGTGATTCATGCAAGCCAGGCTGGGAAGCTGTACTAATGCAATACTCGCATACATCTGTCATTTGCTAAACCTTTTAGACATAAAAGTCTAGAACAGATAGTAGGATAGGTAACAGAATAATCAGTATTTCCATCCATAATTTGTCACCAAGAAAACCCCAGCTACACAATGCCTAGAGCATTGGTTGTACTTCACACTTGCATTACCTCACCCTCATCACAAGTAAGGACAAATCCAGGAAGCTAAAAATGCGACACGTACATCATTCCATCTGTAGTGTCTGTATATAGACATCCTATATATAGTCAAAGATTGCCAAGAGAAATTTGTCAGATAGAGATACCGACGTGATGCTTTACTGAAAAGTGCACCCAGAAAGATGAATCATATAATACAAAATGCCCAGAAATTCTGACTCCCTGAAAGACCATCATACTATTAATTCGCTTTTCACTGTGTGTGTGAAATCTGCATTACTTTCAAAGAAAGACTATAGAGGGGACTTTAATGCTACATAAATTTATACAAGCTAGTACTTTACAACTATGCTAAATGTACCATGTTAAATGTGCAAGAAGCATTCCAAAGCAAGTCACCAAAGCCATGGATGAGGGGAAGATGGTGAATACCACCTACCTTGACCTAGCCAAAGCCTTTGACACTATTCCCCACTTGGGCATAATAGATAAACTCTCCCAGCTAGGCATCAACTTGTATGTTACCAGATGGGTAGCAAACTGGCTCACTAATAGAAACCACTCGGTCAAAATAGGGGAAGCCACCTCTAGTAGTAGACCGGTAATGAGGAGTGCACCCAAAGGATCAGTCTTAGGCCCTCTACTGTTTGGGATATACTTTTCAGAGGTGCAAGTCAAAACCAGTGATCTGTGGCTAACCAAGTTTTCAGATGACTGCAAGCTTGGAGCTATCTTAAATGCCCCTAGTGATGTGAACATCCTCCAAGATGGCCTTACCCAAACTAATGGCTGGTGCCAGAAGCATGGCCTCAAACTGAATGCCAAGAAATGCATTATTATCCCCTTTGGGGAAAATGGTATCCCCACTAATTATCACATTATTAACAGCATACTAAGCACCCAATTAGTAGTGAGGGACTGGGGCACCCAGGTTGACAGCAATCTGACTTTTGACTACCATGTTGCATCCGTTGAAGGCTTTATACATGGCCCATCTCTTATCTAAGGGTAATTCATCCAGAAACAAGGAAGTCATAACATCTGTGTACTCCTCCCTCATCAGACCCATTATCAAGTACAATGCTCCTTTCGGCATCTACCTTGCCAAGCACATGCAGAGGCTGGAGAGACCACAGAAGTTCCTGACCAAGAAAATCCAGGGTCTCAAACCCCTATCCTATACAGATAGGCTAAAGCCCCATCCCTCTACTCAGTCTCATACAGACTGCTCAGAAGTGACCTGTGTCTGGCATACAAGGCCATCTCAGACCCAGCCTTGATGGAGTTGCTGCATATCTGTAAGTCAAACTCCACTTGTGCAACCTGCATGCAAGGCTTCAACCCAGTCTGTGACATATAGAACTTGTTGGTAGGATATATTTGTGTCACAAAGACTCCCTCATCTGTGGAATAGACTCCATCTCCATGTCAAGCAGAGTACTTCTCTAGCCCTCTTCAAGAGGGACCTGGACGACTGGATGGGAAACAGAAAATATACCCATGGAATCCCACCTATGTCTCTGCTGGATAGGGGAAGCAGGTGGTGACTTTGTGGGAACAAGGGTGAAATTCTTGGATAGGCTTATAAGGGCTTCTGGGCCAATAGCCTTGTATCATCCAATGAACCACTGAGTGTTTTTAAACAAATGGAAGTCTCATCTTACACTATGCACAACCATGGTATTTGAATTGTTTTCTTATCAGTTTTGAAAACCTTGAACATTAAAAAGTGCCAGTTTGCAGTATCACTTTTCTGAAACTTTAAGTTACTTTCAGTAGCTTTAATCACTTCAGTATTTAACTTCAACAGAATTATGGTCATTTACAACTGCAGAATCTGCATGCCTCTCTGCTAATCCTCTAGGTATTTCTACTTCAAAAGAAAACAATGTCTTCCTGATGATGAAACATATAAATCTTCAAACAAATCACTTTGCTGATTTATCTATCCTGTTTGGTAGGACTGATTACTTTATCTTAAACTGAAACTGTAATGCAAAGGAAATATTGTCTGTGACCTAGCTTCATTCTGACATTTACCCCTTTTGTAATACTGAAAGAATTTTGCTGGCCTCTCAAAATAAAACGTTGTCTTTGTGCAACAACTCAGCTGCAATTTTAGTATCAAATACAAGTAGAGAAAATAAAGTTGATGACATGGATGTTAAATATCTGTTAACAGCCAAGCTAGAAATAATGAAGAATAGAAAAATAGCAGTCAGATGATTCAGTGTTCATATTTTTGGGTAAGATTTGTTATTGTTTGAACTCTTACAGTTGCCTGTTGCTTTGAGGATACCTAGGAGTCGAGGCAAAATACAAAAACTCCCATTGATTCTGACAGCAACAAAATTGCTGGCTCACACGAAAAAAGTTATCTGCTATGGCATTCCAGCTTTGGCAAATATTCATTTCAGTCACATAAATAAACAAACTATTGTGTGTTACGTGTGGTGTGTTTAGTCTCGTCATGTGACAAAGACTTTTTATATATAAGTGTTTTGAATATAGCTTGGATTATTCTGAAGAAGTCCTTCCTTAATGCGTAGGATGAAAGCACTTCATCACTTTCGTGTTATTAAACATTTCTTGATACTATGACAATTTGTTTTCTTGGATTTTTTTCATTTGCAGTGAAATGGGGTGCTGTGTGAGCAAAGTTCTTGTTGTTTCTTAGTTTTGTACTATGCTGTTTTTTTGGTGGTTCATGAAACATAAAACTTTGGCTTATTACATCACGTAATAGAAACCCCTTGAAATTATATGTAGTAATCAATACACCAAAGGTAATGTACATAGTTGTTATGAAATACTGCAAGCCTTAATTAACTTCTGAACATGTTACATATTTGTCAGTTTATACCATACCTTCTATTTAATTACAATAGTGCTAAAATCTGATTACATTTTTCATTATCTGTGGCATTCTGTGCAGCGTTTTTTTTTTTTTTTTGCTTCTTTTATTTGTTCATGTGTGTTATGGCAATACAGGACACCACATACCCACTTTTTATACTTATTTGTACCTAATTTGTGACTCACAAAGTCTCTTCAGCAAGCTTGCACACAGATGCATAGAAATAATGACTTTTCCCACATTTAAATAGTAAACCTTGAATGTAAAGAACATTTTTATAAGGAGAGTAGTAAGCCCCAATGATTAGATGAATTGGGCTGGCATTTTTTGGCCAATCTGAAAGAACATTGGGCAGGATGCACAGCTATCTTGAGGATTTTCAGCAGACATAGTAAAGAGAGAAATAATCCACAAGATTTCTTGATTTCCTTACATTCATGTAGATAAGTTCTACTGACACTATCATGTGTCTGCATGGCATTTTTTAACTGCGCTTAAGATCATAAGCTTGCAAAGTTAATAACATCCTTGCACTTATTTCATGTGTGTGATGTAAATAGTTTTTTGAATATGCTATGGAGTGATTCATGAACCAATACCAGTATTAATATTTTTTCCATAGATATAGTCATGATATTTCTGATAATAAAACTCTTAAGTTTTGCATCTCAGTTTGAGCATTGCATGTTTGAACATCAGTCAAAGCTCTTCAACCATAACGTATTAGTCTACATTCTTTCAGTAACACTGAACAAAACACATATTTGCTAATAACTACTTACATGGTAGTAGGTTGTAACATATACATTTGAGTGCAGGTGTTGTAGTCAAAAGATGTACAAACCTTTCAAAGTTTTTCTCTTACTCCTTTACAACCATGATCTATTAGATTTCCACATTGTACTGTTACGTCTTAGAAGTTATAGATAAACAAATGGATTATGCAACATATCTAGCAATTACATAATAAATTAGTCTGAAGTTATCATTGCATTTAAGGCCTTCTAAAGACAACCCATGTCTTATATATATATATATATATATATATATATATATATATGGGTTCACTTTGGAATTTTGAAATACTGAAATATCAAATTTCAGTATCTTGAGACCAAAGTGTCAAATCTGCAGTTGCACAAATCTTCAGAATTTAGAATATGGAAATCTTGAACCTGCAGTGGTGATGTTGCCTTTTGTAAGTGTAATATTTTTAAAGGGTTTTGGGAAGAGTTTGTGTGTGTGTGTGCTGGGGAGTTTTAGATGTGGGTTAGGATAGGTAGGTGATAGTGTAAGTATGTATGTGTTGACAGTGGTTGTGTTTGTGTAAGGGGGTGTAGAATGTGTGGTAGTGGGTTTGGTGTCTTCAGGTTTTTAGCACGACCTCGGAGTTAGTATATATAAGTAGGGGGGTGCAGGGGTGCTTGCCCTTGCAAGGGTGTGTGCATATTAATTTTGTTGTGTTTGTGCATGTTGGTTTGGTTTGTTGTAGTGTCAGGAGGTAGGTGTATTTGTGTTTGTGTGGTGTGTTGTTTTTGTGATGTTCATGTTTTTAAATTTCGCGGTTTCGGGTTTGTGAGTTTTTGGCTTTATAGTCTCGAGATACAGAAATTCGACATTTCATTATTTCGGGATTATAAAGTGAATCCATATATATACATATTTAAAAAATGTTGTAGAGATTTGGTATTTGTTTTTTTTTTCGCTTAAAACCTTTCTGTTATAGTAAATACATTTACACTGTTTAAAACAGCAGCCCCTAACTTAGGACTGGCACACTTAGTCAAGGGCCATAATCCTATATAGCTGTATAGCAGCTTCCTTAATATAGAATTATTCTAATTTAGGGCCTCCTCGGGCCTGTGGGATAGGAGTTTGAGATCCTGGACTTAAAACAACAATCTGTATTTTTTACATTTGACCACACAGTCCAGCTAGCTTGAGACCAAGTTTATAGTTTGTGCCTGAATATGAAAAAGCATGCATAATAAATTATAAAATTTATTTAGCAAAATGCTATTAAGTACATTCTGTGAGGGAAAGCCAAATAAAATATAAGAGAGTGTGAGGTAAGAGGCTTCAAAGGAGGGAGGGTCTTGGAAGGATAAATAGGTGGATGTTGGGCATGTTTTGAAAAAAAAATCAGAAAAAATAATTGAGTGGGAACAGGAGTATTGTTATTTCACAGCCAGTTCTTTGAGGAAAGTTATGGAAAAGATGCAGGCAGGGCTGGAAAGGGCAGATGTAACATTAAAGGTAAAGGGACATACAAAGGGAAATGGCTGGGAAAAGACACAGAAAGAAAGGATAGGGAGAAGGTACAACATTCTGAGAGAAAGAAAATCTCAAATGGCAATGGAGAGGTTGAAGAAATCCAGATAAAATAGTCTAGGGAGTGGGAGGAAAACTATCTCTGGAAAGAGGTTCTGGACATGATGGCACTGTTGGATAATGTGGATCCATCGAGAGATGTTTATTCTAGATTTTTGCACAGATGGTACAGAACTCTGATATGGGTACAAAAAGAGGGGTGGGCTCAGAACTTTCTGCTGGTCGTGTGATATGGCAGACAAAGACCATTACATATGTGAGTAAATTAAATCACAATGGGAAAAGGATAGGAGAATCTTTTAGTTAGATATTTCAGTGATTCATGGCAGTTCTCTCTGCATGAAGTTGAGACCATAAGTAGGAAATAGTCTAAAGAAGAGATTTTGGTATCACAGCTAGCAATGATGGAAGATAGAAGGAAAACAGATTCAGCATGTATAGAACAGTATGTAGAAGAGGTTTCCCTTCATAATGTCACAGCCCACTTCATCGAATCTGAAAATGGCGTGACCAAAACATCGTAAGTGCAGAAGCACAAAGTCCCTGAACATCGTTTTTCCTCTCCAGGAAAGTAACCACTGGAGTGCGATCTCAGAGTTGGTATATTTAAGTGTGGGGGGGGGGTGCAGCCCTCTGCTTTGATGGGTGTAATTTGCTTCCGGTTGTGGTTTTTTTCATTGGTGGCCAAGTGGATACTTTCCAGCAGAGGAAAGATGATGTTTGGGACTTCATGCTTCTGCACTTATGATGTTTTCGTCACTCCGTTTTCAGACTCAGTGAAGTGGGCTGTGACATTATGAAGGTGAACTGTAGAATAATATGGAAATGGTGGATAAATATGTCTGACTAGGGAGCGGAGAATGGATGGATAGATTATACAAGTGCAAATGGGAAATGAAAATGGTAATAAAAAAAAATAAGTACAGAAATGGAGGCTGTGTGAATTCGAGCAAATCACTGCTCCAGATATTTCTCCTGCATTATAACTAGAAAAGGACAGTGTGATGACTGGGCTTATCTGCGTAACAATTTTTTGCAATAATGCAAGACGGTATACTGCATTATTTTCAATTTCTTTTAAGAATTCAGTATTATAGATTATTTTTCATCCTTGTCCACTTGCATTCTTTCTTACATCAGGTAACTATGAAGCATGTCAGTGCTGAGTGTTTAGAAAGATACAAACAGAACACGACTTAAGACTAATGGCTAAAGGGGAAATAGGGTAACAATGGCCAGAGGCAAGTGCTATTTAAATAAAGAACAGACAAAAAGTTGATAAGTTCATTTTTTCAGATAGTTTAGTCTCCTGGGAGCCAATAATTAAAGAAGTCACAATGCACCCATATGAAAAAGCCCTTCTACAGTTGGAAGTCTAATGCACATGACTTTTAAGAGCTTTTTTTAGTGGACCATGTAGCTTCTCGTACCTTTCTGCTACAAGACTCTATACCCGTTCTCTTGATACCTACTGTAATAAAATCCAGTCATTGCACCCTTGTGTAGAAAGAAAATGTTCCAAGAGAGACTATATATTTTATCAGCATCTGACTGAATTTTTAGTTGTTTTGCCAAGATGGCCTAATATTCTACTATCTCTATAAACATTGCATCATAAAGTTATGCCTTTAAAACAGTATGCAAAAATGTTTTGAGAGAGAGAACAGTGTGACAGTACACTCTATGGCCCATTCTTCTCCACAGACTTTGTATATTTCCTCTTATAAACAAACCAAGCCCTGTGAGACCAGCCATTATGAAAAATTTTTAAAGCCTTATCTAAGGAGTAAAACATGAAGGATTAACATTATCCTAAAATAGGTCCACATACTTTTCAAACAGTTAACATCTTACAAAGCACTGATTTTTCTCCTAAACAATGTTGTACACAGTGTAAAATGTTGCAAGAGTACACATCCTGTGTAATTATTTTTTAAAGCAGCTTTGTTAGTAATCATGACAACAATATAAACCAGATAAACATAAAAATGCAGTGATTTACCATCATTAGGTTTGTTTAGTAAAGGAAAGGAAATGTAATCATTTTACTAATGTATACAAAATTCACTAAATCTGCAGCAAATAGCTATTCAGTCTTGTTTAAGAAAATCCATCTAATATAGGTCCCAAGGGCTAAGCCCCAGGACCAAAAACAAAGACACAACCATGGGTAAATCGCGCCCCACCCAGAAGTATTTAAGAAAAGAAATAATTACTTTTCTCTCCATTGCTTTTACTGTTTTTTATGTTGTTATGGTTTAAGAGATCTCCGCTGTATTTTTTAAAAAGTTGTCTCGCCATAAACCCATTTAACATAGCGAACAGTAAAAGCAACAGAGATCTTGCTTTTTTTAAACCTGTGTAAACTCTTTTAACATAGCGAGACAGTGCTTTCATTAGTATAAGTCGAGCCAATCAGCTAATGGTGGGGTCATGGTATAATCACAAATAATCCACCCATTCATCCATCACCCCTTTTCCCATTTTTGCACATGGAGCCTAGGTGTCACTTTAAAAGTGACAATCATCTAGAGCCAAGGTTCACACCACCAGGTGACTAGCCCTGCTGCTGCTGTTCTTCTGCACCACACACTCGCACACACATACTCACACCTATGGTGAATTTAGACTGTACAATCCACCTACTGCATGTCCTAGAATGCGGGTGAAAACCAGAGCACTTGGAGGAAACCCATGTAAACATAGGGAAGATATGCATACTCCAAACAGAATGCACCCCAGCTGAAAAATGTACCAGAGAAACTCTTGCTATAAAGTGACATTGCTATCCATTCTGCCACTGTGCCATGTTATATTATTCTGTTAGCAAAACACAGACTTTTTAAGAATTGAGCATGTGTGCATACACTTATGGCATATCATTTTCCTGCATAAAAAGATGTCACTTGTCAAACCTGGATAACATTTTCCATTTGATAAATTTTAATATAAACTTTGATTCATAATCTTTAAGTATCTGACACTCATGAGATTCAGGATTTACCTACTATCCATTGATGCACTGATACACTCTGATTCACCATTCATCAAATCATAATAACTGAAAATTACGAGCCAAAAAAACCTAAAGAAATAGAATAAAAAAAAAATAAATAAAAAAAAATATATATATATATATATATATATATATATATATATATATATATATATTTTTTTTTTTGCAAAGGGAAAGCCTCCTTGTACCTCCACCCCATTTGGTGAGCTCAACACCAAGAACACACAAAGTACATATACCAGTTCCATAATTAACAGTATTGAAAAGGGAGAACCCTCAAACAGCACTTTTGTTTGCTTACATAATACAACACTTCAGTGTTAAACTCACTGAGGCAATTAATTTTCAAAATTATATTTTCAGTCAGAAAAAAAAAAACAGCAATGGCTCATAAGTAAGCCCAGATTCACTCTTTGAATGGATGCAACTCATCCAGAAAAAATAAACAGTACAACAGTACAAAATGTGCATTCCCACTATCCCATCTTGAAGCTATAACAAACCACATTGGCTTTCCATCTTGTTCTTAATAAACTAATCATAACTCTTCACATAACACTAGACATTCTAGACTTGGACCCCCCGACCAAGTCTGTTTCCTCCTTTCTACACATGCAAACAACAGACTGACCCTTTATTCCCTGCTACTGCCCCTCACCCTCCCGCTACTGGATGCAAGGTTAGTGCTTCTCCCAATCATAATGCAGGAAACCACACTGAGCCCTACATTTATAGCTCTGAACTAGCTTTTTAAGTGTTTCCAGAACTTTTCCTTAAAAAATATTTAATTCCTGCATTCTACTCCTTCCAATTACTCACCATCCTACTTGTGATTAACAAGGTGAACAATTTTACTATTTCTATGTCATGATTCAAACAGTTTTCTTATTCTATTTGTCTTCATTTATGCTACACTTTGTTTGCATGACTTTCTAAAGAGAGGTTTTTTTTGTTTTGTTTTTAATGCCCACATGTTTATGAATGTATTTCATTAGGCATTCTTAACCAAAATTATATAATTCTTTTCTGGTACTTTAGTCTGGTAACCTTATCTCAAATAAGCACTGAATCCTGTTCTCATTACAGTTAAGCAAAAGTTTAAATGTACAGACTTCAGATACTGCTCAAAGCTAGTGCTCCTTTTAAACGCATATTAAGATTTGTCTATTCAAGCAGCCAAGATTTATTATACCTCATATCAAATTACGAGAACAGAATATTTTATTCCTTTTATTAATAACGTACTTGAATATTAGTTCATGTTTGGTTCTGGATCCCTTCCACCCCCTTCTATACCTACTTAAAAAATACAAGGTTTAGTTTTATCAAAAACTCGTTATATTAGCCTTTTTATACTTAGATTTATATAATTTTTTTATGTATTTCATGGGAAATCGTTTTTAGGACTTAAAGATTTATTTCCTTGTAATACTGCTAGACGTTTTACTTGTTAAAATAATTTGGATTAGTAAATCAAATCAAGCCAATGATGAAATCAAATAAATGAAACAAATAAAAGGCACAATGACTCAAACAACTGTAGTTCATTTTACTGACATTCTTAATCAAAATTAGATCTCCTGATCAGGGAAGGCCACACTATACCTTCTCCATATCTGCCTAGCCATGAATAAACTGGACATTTGTCTGCCTTTGATTTTAAAAACTTTTCCCAAAACTTTGCATCAACTAAATTTCAGAAATCAGGTCACATTCTTAATTTATACTACTATCCCTGTTTTCCCTGATATACAATCTCACTTCACTCTACATACTTTTGTTTTCTGTAAAGTAAAACTTGGTTCAGTATCAACTGATACTCTACCTCTGGAATGTCTGAAAGCTTCAATCACAATCCTAGCCTATCCACATTAATATCTGCATTAAACTAGACTCGTACCACCTATGCAGAAAAACCAGCAGACGGCTAGTACCTTGGTCACCTAAATTTGCTAATGTTCTGCTGCTTGTCTGTTTTCTCTTCCAAGATCTTGGAAAATGTATTCAAACTTAGCAACTTAGAAAAATACTCAACAGTAACCTCATTTATAATACACAGAATGTTTGCTGACATAGTCATAGACCTGATGATATATTCCTAACATCAGACATTCTATTCAAACTCTCAACGGAGCTTGAACAAAGTGCAGGGATTGCTTTTCTACTGGTCAGTCTAAAGTCCGGCAATAGTCATTTATGATCAAAGGTTTTAGGGTCATAGGATATGCAATGCAAGCTTGACAAGAGGCCATGGACTTTACCACACCTCACCCATAGGCTCTATTGCCTTTTGCATGGAGAATAGCACATGTTAAGTCCTGGGGCAAATTTAAGGCACATACTCATTTGTCAGTATACCCCCTTCTGAATCCTTGTATTCTCCTTCCCTGCTTCCCCAACACCAGGAAAATATTGAGTGGATGACAAGTTAGAGCTAGGAATCACTTCTGTCATCCTGCTGGAGAAAATGAGGTTATTGCTTTTTTCATTTACTTTATTTTTGCTGGTAATTTGATGGATAGATCACTGAAAAAGAGCCTGCAACTGTAGAATTTTACACAGACACACACACAGACACACATACTCACAAACATATAATATGCAAACACATCAATATCCCATTGATGATCCTACTCTATTTGGCAGACCAGAGTAACCACCTCAGTCCCTTTTGTACTGTGATTAATGGTCTCCTGAACTATCAGCATCACAGCAGGGACCACATCCCTTCTGCCAGGATTGTCAAGCCAATGCTGAATGCACATTCTCATCTTCACACCTCCAAACTGGTGACTTCATCTCCATGGCTCACACTTCCAACCTAGTTAACCAGAACAACAGTCAAGCTGCTATCTCTCTCTACCACACAGACAGCTAGACATATTAGACATTTCATGAGGTCACACACAAGTAGAGCAGTCTTCTAATTCACTTTCATAAAGAAAATACATATTACTCCAGTGTCTTTGTGCAAAATGTTCTGGAGAAGTAAACCTCTGTTTAAGAATAGATGATCTCTAGCATCCCAAGAAGATTTGTAATTCTGTTTAGAAGAAAAATCTCACTGTCTTTGCAAAGTTTTCAATAACTCATTTGCTACAGCTGCAGGAAGTCTAGCAGCAACCTTCAGTGTTTTGGTATAAAGTCGGATAAGATTCTAAGTAAGGGATACATTATATGCTGGTAAGTGAGTATGGCTACCAGCATAATAATAATACACCACCAGAGCTGCTAAGTACACCCTGGTTGCTATTCTCAGAAGCCCCATGAATAAATCTGCTGCACCATGATCCCCAATAAGGTACGGTTGGGTAAAACCTTCCCATAACAGTTGATGTCCTTCACTTCACTGTTGCAGTATTTGTAACACAAGGATAGCTTAGCATCTGGTCAGTATACCAAAGCGATTGGAATTTATAGACATTGTATGTCACACTTATGCTCCCCACACAAAGCATAAAGGTGACATACATACCTCAGAACTGAAAAACCGCAGCTGGAACAGAATATCCCTAGGGACCAGGAGAAACTTGTGCATCCAGAAAGAGAAAATGAAAAGAAGCCCTGGCAAGAAAGCAAGAAGAACTGGAGAGAGCAGAAGGGGGAGGAAGGAGGGAGTGAATTACAGAATGTTATGTGCCAGATAAAAATGATAAAAGGCTTTTGCAGAGGCATGTGTTTCCAACTTTTTAAAAGATGTATTACTTGTTTTTACTCAAACATAGAACAAAACAAAAAAACTCTAGGATTTTTTTTATGACAGCTTTGTTAGTTTTTTAAGTTATTTCTTAGCAGCTATCTGACCATTTTGAGCAGTAACGAATACAGATGTTTCCTCACTGTATACTAGTACACAACATAAATGGGGTCCTGTGGCTGTGGTTAGGATTATGAGCGATGGACCCCATACCTCTTTCCTTTTTAAGCCATTAGAGTTTTGCCTACTCAATTTTTTTTGGTAAGGATTTTTTTCTACAGAGGGGTGGAACTGCCATGGGGGCACCTTTTGCTCAGTCATATGCCATTTTATATATATATATATATATATATATATATATATATATATATATATATATATATATGGGAGACTTTGAGAGGAAGTTTGCATATAGTAGCATGTTTTTTCTGAGCAGGTTATATTATACAGAAGATATACTGATATTTGCTTTGATCTGTAGGGGATGGTTGAGTCAGCTAGTTGAGTTCCTGCATGAGTTCACTAACAATGGCAATGGACTTTAGTTTTGAATACCTCCACACATTGATACAATTTTTGGAAGTAGAGTTTTATCTTGATTCTTAGAAAAAATATTCAGTTTAGAAAGCCAACAGCTGTTAACTTCTTACATGCTTCAAGTTTGCACCCCTGGCACTTAATACACTCTTTACCATATGGTGAGTTTAAGAGGGTTTCTTGTGATGTATCTGATGAAAGGTTTAAAGAAAAATACTTGGAGGTTTTTCATAGGTTACTTGATCGGGGTTGTTCTAAAGAGCCACTTTTACAGGCTAAATCTAAGTTGGAGGGCAACAGTCAGGAATATATGGGGAAAGTAGAATTAAATATTTCAAATAGTGATAAAATACATTTTGTTACTAAGTTTACAACTTTCTCAGAGACTTTGAAGGGTGTTATTTTTCATTTGTGGTATTTAGTGTACACGACAAAATAAGTAACTCTAGGAGTTTTTCTCATGACAGCTTTGTTAGTTTTTTAAGTTGTTTCTTAGCAGCTATCTGAACTTTTTTTGGGCAGTACAGAATGCTTCTGGTTCCACCTACCTATTGTGTGGACAGGACCCACATAATGCAAGTCAGCGTATAATAATGGCAAACTACTGAAGGTAATTCTTTCATTTCTATATATCTTATCTGTGTATCTATGGAGTACAACTTTTCTTCAACCTATCTAAACATTGATCCACAAGTGTTTCACAGTTAAAGGTCAACCATGAAAACAACTGATGCACAAATAAACAAAAAGCATCATCTGCTAATTATATATACCAACTCCAAGATCGCACAACAGTAAGGAAAGGACAGTGGCCTTGAGCCTCACTGTTCTGCTATGATAAAGGTGGCACTTACTGACCAGTTCAATTTTCAAAAGGGTAAATTCCCCAACCTCACTGTAGCACGATCCACATAGAAGTGCTTCAAGTGGGGAATTTACCCTTTTCCCCACTGTACTGCAATCTTGGATTAGGTATATAAAATTTGCAGGACGTAGACTTTTTTTTTTTTAATTCAAGTTTTCGGATACTCAGTCATAGGGTTTCAACCATATGAATTTTGACTCTCCAAAAACTTGATAATATGATATAAATCTATACATATATTTCCATATATATGGTTACTTGCACAATGTGTGTGACTAAGCGAATTGTAGTGTAATTTGTATAAAAAGCAGTTAGTGTGAATGGTGGATTGGACAGCTTTCAGGTTGATCAATAACAATAAGTGGGTTTTTGGAAGAGGTAGGAGTTTGTGTGCAGGTCTGAGTGCTTTAGGATAAGGGGGATAGGTTTACTGTATGTGCAAGTGTATGTGTTTTAGTGATATGGTAAAGATACAGTTATTGTCTATTCATGAATGTCTACATTTTAGAGTTAGGGTAAGGGTTAGGTTAGGGGATAGATATAGTGTGTGTTCAGGTTAGGCTTAGATATAGGGTCAGGTAAGGGAGCAGATTTAGTGTTGTGAAGGTGACAGTGAATATTTCAAATAGTGATAAAAATATATTTTGTTACTAAGTTTACACCTTTCTCAGAGACATTGAAGGGTGTTATTTCTGATTTCAGCCAAATCTCAGCTGTACACCACAAATCTATTAATTACCTTTATTTTTAAATCAATATTTTTTTGTTTGTTCTCTCCACTGTAACTGTTGATGTGCCACATACCACTGTAAAACATGTCTCTTGTAATTTGTGTGCATACTGATCATGTCTAAATAACTAAATGTGTCTGTAATTTTTCTTTGTGGAGATTTTCTCCCCGGGCATCTGCTGAAAAAGGGCCTGTTCGGCTCAGTCAGACACCCCCGGTTAACAAATGTAAAATAAAATAAAATAAAAATAAAAATAAAATATGTGCACGTGTGTGTGTGTGTGTGAGCACATACATGCTGAGTGCCTTAGCTGTCTTGTGTGTAATAAGCCTCCCTTCCCACCTTAGTAATGGGTGTTAAACATGATCCTGCACCTTACCTTAAAAAACCTTTTCCATAATAGTACCACTGTTTAGGCACATTTATGCTGAATGTGTCATTGGGTTATCATTAGTGCACTGCAAAAAGAAATTCAGTTCCATTTTGATGTGCTGGGTGTTAGTATTTTGCGTTGTAGATATTATTAATAGTCACCATGTTTTGGTTAATTTTTTCTGTGTCGATCATTTAACATGTTGTCCATTCATGAGACACACACACACACACACACACACACACAGTTATGCTCACTTTCATTGACACACAAGAACGTTAATGTTCAAAACTCCAATATAACACATTGGCCAATTACTATGCATGCAGTGAGAAGCAACATTAGTACATTTAAAATTTAATGAGAAAAAAAGTGTTTGCAAAGGTGCAAGCCCTACTAACCATATATTCTAACTCAAGATAGTGTAAAATCAGAGAGAAGGAATGTTTTCCAAACCTGAGAATTATGTGATGTCGCACACCTGTTGACTATCTGCTTAGTCAAAAGCATTCAAATTAACAAATTTCAACCAAAATAAGCAGATTTCAATCAAAAGCATTCAAATAAACAGATTTCAACAAAAATAAACAAATTTCAACCAAAAGCATTCAAATAAACAGATTTCAACCAAAGAAAGTGTCAACAAAAAGCAGTGTACCTATACACAGACATGCATACACACACAGTACACACACTCACACACACACATAGAGATGCATATAAATATAAGTATACACAGAAATAAAGATATAGACACGTGCACGCACACGGATTCAAGATAAGACAAATATAACATCACAAATAATGCTCTCAGTATATCCAGTATATCCACATTTTTGGCTACATTGTAGCACTCTCTCTCTTTCCATCTTCTTATCAATTTATTTGTGTTTGATTACTGGATGCTTGGGCTGGTCAAAGTATCCTTTTCAGCCATGACAAAGGTGCTGAAGTGAAGAACAAATGTATATATTTATATATATATATATATATATATATATATATATATATATATATATATATACATATATATATATACATATATATATGTGTGTGTGTGTGTGTGTGTGTATATATATATATATATATATATATACACACATACATGAAATACAAAACAAATAAAACAGATTTAAGTACATATCCAAAACCATTAGCATTTGAATCAGCAGCCTAAATGGAAACTATACCTTCAGTGACAAAAGCACTGATAGAGATAAGATACAAACACAAGTACAATAGAAAGATCACTTGCAAGCCAGTAAATGCATATACATGCTTTTCCCAATATCATGCATCTTAAGGTGGAATTTGTTCCTATTACTTATTCTCAGCTGGAGTGCCTTCTGTGCGGAGTCTGCATGTCTTCCCCTGTGGTCACGTGGGTTTCCTCCGGGTGCTCTGGTTTCCTCCCACATCCCAAAGACATGCAATAGGTGGACTGGACATTCCAAACTGGCCCTAGGTGTGAGTGTGTGCCTTCTGTGGAAGGTTGGCCGCTGGGCTGGCAACTCGACACTGTAAAACTCCGCTGCCAATCATGAGCAGACAGATGATCCGCTGTGGTGACCCCTAACTGGGAAAAGCCGAAAGAAGACGACGACTTGTGGACAAATAGAACAGCACTATCTTGGATGTAGAATTATATATAGCATATTAACCTAGCATATATATATATATATATATATATATATATATATATATATATACATATATCAGACTTCAGACATCGTTGTAGTAGTTCATGACTACAAAAGACAGCAGAACAATCTCTGGGTTAGTATCCAGAGAGAGGGTAAAGTTTTAAGAGCCGTAAGGGTATGCAATGAAAAACAATTATAGAAAGGTTAAAGGCTAAGGAAAGAACTCAGGATAAGAGAAAGGAGAGACAGTCTTATTAGGGTAGCTGTATAGTAGATGTGTAGAGGGCTTTGTTTTCATATTTGTATTGCTTCTGCCATCACTATGACACAGAAATTGTATTTTAGATGGAAAGAAGCCTTTCTAGATATCATTGTCTTTTGTAAGAGTATCCTTCAGTCAGACTGCAGGTGCATTTCTAGATCTCCTTTCGCTAGTCTTATAGTCTGTTTCTCTAATGTTTTAATTTTAGAATAGGCAATTTAAATATTGATGATAGATTTACATTCAAGCACGAGGAAACAATATTTATCAATGTTTCTTAATATTCTATCTCCTTACACAATATAGAATTATTTTACAGCATTTAGGTACTACCCTGAATGTTCACTTTATTTTCACCTTGCTTAAAGCTGGCTTGTTCCATATGATCTGCTAGTATGCAACTTTGCTCTACTATGCTTAGAAACTAAACACTCACTGCACCCTTTTATATAAAAAAAATACTAACTGCTAATAAAACTGTGGGTTTCCTGCGGCTTCTGCACATCTGTAAATACTGTCACAAAATGCATCCTTTTCACATTCTAGTTTTCCACAATTTCTTTCAGTATTTATAACAAAACGGCATGTTCATCATAGTTTTATTGCAGCCACAAACAGTTTATCTTGTTCCTGCAAGGTCTCAGAACAGCTTGGTTTCTCTCTCTTTGTTCTATTAACCAGCAAATATAAAACAAGGTATCCTAAGGCAATGTGGAGCTCTAAGAGACATAGTAATATAAAATTAGGTGAGATAGTTTCCTGAAAGCCATAGCAGCTATTTCAACTCATGAAAAGGAGGCAGATGAAAGTAATATGATATGAGAAAACAATCCCATTAACTAAATATCTCAGTAATGTAGTATTAATATGGACACTGAACTAAATGATCACTTAAAGAGGGTCAACATGTCAGGTAATGCAACTGCTGAGATATAAAGGGTTTATAAATTGTGCAGCTAGAATGAGCTATGAATGGAATATGAGTGACTTTTTAAAATGGGGGCATCAGAATGTGTGCAAAAGCATACCACAGTAGAAATGCTTAATAATTTAATTGAAGAATAGAAAAGGGTCACATTTAATATTAAAGGGTCAGAGTAATTTAAAGTTTCATTGGTCTAGCTGTATAATGTAATTCAAGGGAGAAGGGTCAAGTGACTGCAAGTAGGTGATTAAGCATATGTCAAAAAGTAATTGATACAACTAAGATGTGTCTTAATGAGGGAACTGTTTTACTCATGATACTGATTTAGAATTTGGGAAAGCAGAATTTTAAAAGTCTTCTTGGAGTGTGTTTTTCAGGATTAAACACATTTGCGAATTAGAAGGAGGAATGATGGAATTAAATCATTGTACAGTATTTTACGTCCCCCCATTGCTACTATACATTAGAAATAATGTGTGATCACTGCAGCTGGTCTGCTAGACATGCTTAATGATGGATTGGAGAAAAGAAGTATAAGAAGATTTTTTTGCTAAATAAAGCCCACTTATTTCATTTTACCTGTTCATTTCCCATTCAAGCGGATATGCTAAGAATACTGTGTAAACACTAACTTTTATCCATACCCTTCATGTGAATTTTTGAATACATTTTGCATGCATTTTTGAATACCCAAATTGTTCTGCTTGAATATTTGCCTCTTATTTCATTTTCATACCGCTTACTCACCTGTAGCTTCTGAGTTATTAGTAGCTTAAGATCCCTTTCCAGGTTTTTATTACTACTTCTCTGTAAACTATACAATAGCGTTTGCATTAGATATAAGCAGCCACGCTTTACACCACCACACTAGTATTTCTGTGCTACTTTTTGGTGTTTCTGCTGCTTCTTCTGCATTATCTTAGCTGCAAAATTCGTATGCTGTTACAAGAAAAACATTGCACTGTACCATGCATTATATGCTGCAGAAGGCAGTGAAAATGGCTTAAACCACTACTAACCCCTGTGCCACTCATTCTCCAAAATGGTTTCTGTTCACTGTTACATTCTGCATCCCGTTTTCCAGTCCATATTTTATACATTACAACATTAAGACTAACTTCATTTCTTAGAAATCAGCTCATTAACGCTGTTAATGTTACCATGTCATGAAAACTCGATGCATATAATCTGTCTTTTCTAGGCTCTTATGAGGTCGTCTATATCTTGCACTATGTACCATCAAAAGACCCTGCCATACTGGTTCTCTTGTACCTTCGTAAGACAAACACTTGAATTAAGGATTAAAACCTCCTCCAACACATTAACAAAACGAGTTGGTCAGCACATTTATTGCCAAACAGTGACACCATCTCTGCAACAAACTGCCACAGTGGTGCACACACACCCCCCTTTCAAGAAGAACTGGGATGAGTGGAAGTGTCTGCATAGATTCATTCCTGGTCTGGCAGAAGGTACACCTTAGGAACGGGTATTAGCAAATGTTTTCTTTATTCACTTACTTTGGCAAGTCTAAGATAATTCTAAGTCACATGGAAATACTCCGCTATCCATTCATACGTCTCAACTTCCTTGCTCAATCTGGATAAAGTCAAAAATAATGGGGAAAAAGACAATAACTGGAGGCAGACTTTAAATCTTGCTTTTATGAACTTAGAAAGTTGCTAGAGTAAGAGGTTTCTAATCTGAATGCATTTTCTGAATAATACAAACTCTGAATCTCAAATGTATGCCATTATTTAGTGATAGTAATCTTCAAACAGTTGCCAGAAAAACACATTTTATGAAGAAGACCAAAATATAATTCAAAAATCTAGACATTCTGCAAAATTCTGTAAAGTGGACAGGTATGCATTCAGTCTTTGCCCTGCCAATATATTCAAACTTTACTAAATGTGTGTGCAGTAATCTCTCTGTTGTGAAACCATATCACTTCTGGTTCTTCGCTGCAGTAATTTTTAATTTTTTTTTTCATTCAGCAATTATTCTATTGATTTCAGTTCCACAAATCAAACGTTTCCAGGCAGTGTCAACCTCCTAACATTTGAAGTACATGCATTGCTTGAAAGCAGAAGAGACAATACGTTTAACCACTCTGTGCTTCTGAGGGCATTTAATATTCATTTCCCTACCATTCCCTTTGCAATTTCTCCCATGTCTCTGTGATCATCTTTGGATCTACAAATTTCTCTGAAAAAAGTACTTTCAGAGAAAGAGAAATTAGTCCATACAGAGTCCAGTTTGAGAAGGACAATCACTTTTGACTTATCTTACTTTACAGGTACCAGTAGTGATTTATTAAACAGCCATGATAATACTGGTACTGATTTTCCAATCATTTGTTTTATAACTCTGAGAGAATTCTCTCCAGTTCCTTTGATTTGTGCATCTTTAACCTTTAGAATACTGCCACTGCAAAAGGAGTGGGACTCTGGGATTTGTTAATCCATTACTCTTCCTCTGCAGATGTTGAGGTGAAGTATTTAACAGGTCTTCATCACGTCACTGTCTTCACTATCCCTCCTTTTCACTTTATGTTCTCGTTTTGTGGTTCCAGCTTTGCTATATTATTTTTATCTTACTTTTTAATATGTGCTTCTGTTTTTCTACTAAATGAATACTTGTTTCCTCCCATTTATTTGTATTCTTGTCTCTCTTCTTTGTTTCCATATACCATCTGAATGATGAGTTTCTCTCAACTTTTAATTCATTTTTGTAAGAATTATAGTGTGTTCTTTTCTTTCTTCCCCTAGTGCTCATCAGTATCACAGAAAGGTGTTTTTGTATGATGGGAGTTTTAACTCACCCTTGTTGCTTTTTCATATCACCCTTCCATCTGAAAGCAAGAGCCTTTCTAAGCTACTGTCTTGTTTTGTCAAATTCTGGCATCCTGGAATTGAAAATTTCACTTTTGATTGTCTTGATTAGATAACCAGTTTGATTACTAGGACATGCTTTGGGTTCTCTCATTACAGACTGCCAGCTTCCTGATATACTATAATTGTAATAGATGCATGTGCAGTTCTGTAATCATCATTAATTTATCAAAAGAAAATTTTATATCAGATGTGCTGGAGCAAAGAATCTAGCTGTTCCTCTAATGAACGGGTTCAGAAATGAGACAAGCAGTACCATTAATTTCCGTGTTTTGATAATGAATTAGAATGTGGCATAAGTATTATTTTATTCTATTTTTTTTTGATTACCTGATGTGCCTGGTTATCAATAATATGTTTACAATGACGATTCAGGGAGGCAATTCCCATACAATTGTTGAGTCACTCTAAACACTATCGGACAGCTTCAGTGAAGAATACAAAGCAGAGCAATGCTTAAAATATAAGTTGCATTATGCCTACAGAAGATTGCACAGATACAATATTTGTGATTAATAATAATAAAAAAAAAGATTACTCCTATGTCATAACTGGACCACATAATTGAATAAGACTGCAAAGAAAGCTAAATTACAGCCCCCGGCCAAATAGGCAACCCTAGTCCACCTCCCGATACTCTTCATGCAGGATGCTTTGCCCTTGCACCTCAACAGCAAATAACATCTTCTGAGGCTGCACAACTTTGAGTAAAGTACACAAAAGTCAGCAAAATGGTCTGCCAAAGAAATGTGAGGTACTTAACCAAGCAGTAATGTGCACAGACAGACAGACAGACATACACTCGGTCTCCTACTCTTACACACACTGTACCTGTGATGATTCATTGCTTTTCACAGATGTCCCATTTGGACTCATTTTTATTCTTCCACTTTGACAGAAACCAGACAGAGTAACACTAAGACATACAGAGGTAATTGTGAGATGTCACATCTCAAAACTGACATACTATAATTGCATAGTTTAATCGATATATATATATATATATATATATATATGACGATTAATTTGTTAAATGTGTAATAAACATATATATTGCTTGCCAGGGGATGGCCATAACACATACTCTCTCTAGTTGATTCTGTGATAAGAATAATTGGCAACTGAAAATTTTCCTGGCAACCTTCCTCACACAAAGACAGCAGAATCCTTTGGGGTTTGACTAGAGCGTTACTGACAGTAGTGCATGCTCAGTCATGTGACCACTCATTTGCCACTGCATATATTCAGGTGGTCTGCATCTGTTAGAATACAGATCCTCTGAAAATACAGCACCTGAGAATAAGGTTGCCACCTTTTCAATGTCCAAAGAGCTGTGGAAACTTGGGATTTTGCACGACAAACCATACAGATAGTGCAACATATAGAATTACATTTTTTTTTTGCCAAAATAAAAGTTTATTCTTATAGCATTAGAGTTCTTTATGCTGTTTCATATACAGAATAATCATGTTAAAACTATTAAAGAATGTTTTGAAGGACTGCTTACTCTGCAGGCCAGTCTATTTCAGAGGTGCAAGAGGTACTGACTGGAGAATCTGTCTCTTCAGAATGTTTTATTTATCTGATGGGGAAGATTTAGGTCCCTTCTTCTGGTATTTTTGAAATTAGTAGACTTGTGGAGATGCAAGAAATCCAGGACTATTTGGTCTCTAACTGCACAATAGGAGAGGCGTAGATCTCACCGATATAGCTATACGATGTACAATAAAGAGACATTGTTTCTATCGCATCTTGGTAGCTCAAAATATTGAAGCCCATGACCTTCATAATTAGGAACCTCTACAGTCTTTCCATTTGTTTGATAGGTCGAGTGAGTCACATACTGAAGGGGGCTGTGCTCAGTAAAGCTGATACTGCTGAGCAACTCTCAAAACCTCATTGTAGAAATGCATGAGGTTAGCACGTTCGAAATCCTTGAATTCTGAGATATTTGATGCAAAGGCTTGAGAGATTGTGAAAGTGGAATTCACAAGTTTATGGTCTTGACATAACCGGAGAAGGAACCAGCAAGAGAATGCGGCATGAAGTGGCTATACTGATAAGGACCAGATCAAGAATATGTCCTCTAGTGGTCTTATTTACAATGTTTTTTAAGAATTCCTGTGTTTATGGTACATTAGAGATATAGGTGCTCCAGCTTGTTGAGAAGTACTTAGCGTCTTCCAATAAAATGGAATTCTTATTAATAGGGAATTCACTGAGTACATGTAGAAATCATACATGATCATCAGGGGACATGGAGATTGTCCTGTAACAGTCTGCAAGTTGATATTTGTCCTGGTTAGGTTGATGAGGCATTCTACAAGTTTAGCTTGTTGGTCTCTGGGAATCTGCCTGGATGTGATATGGTCTTTGACAGATGCAACAATATCTCCATGACTGCAATCAGGACTGAAGGCATGGATGGTGCAAAATCCTGATATGCAGGAAGTGTTGTCTTTTTTGTGTGAACAGACTCAAAGTACCTGCACAAATCTAGCATCTAGATGCATGGATTGAATTCTTGTTTCTCTTCTACAAAACTGCAGCACCCTGGAGAAACAACAAGATTTTTCTTTTATTATATGATCCTTCTCTAACCCAGATGACGAAAAAGTATGAAGTTAAAGGCAAGTGCAAGATACAAGGGAATTACTTTCCCGCAAAAATTACCATACTTTGCAGTCCCATTGCTTTTAACTGCTACAGCTCAAATACATGTGCATGGAGTAGGTGTACTTCAGCTGTTAGTTATGGACAAGATCTACCTAGCACTTGTAATAGAGTCTAATTAGTTTGCAGGCTTTGTAGTGGATCCCAGTCCAAACCAACATCAGACTGTGTTACTGAATCCTTGTGCTACATAAACTTTAGCAACAGTGATTTTAAAACATGAATAATGTTTTGCATCCTCATATTCCCCCCATCAATATCTCCACTAAACAATTCTCCTTCAAGTATTCAGTATATGTTTGCTCTAGTTTTATGAGCTGATGCAAAGCCCTTGTTGATGTACTCTCTTGTTTACATTCATTCATCCAGAACACACACCAGCAATGCCTTCACATAAAAACACAAACCACACACTCACCTTCACAGAGGCTCTCAATAAAAATCTACCCAAACAGCAGAGACCTCCATGGCAGAAATGCACTCAACCACCACAACACTAATCATGAGACACACAACTATCCTAAACAGTGTGCCACTCAACCAAAGTCCCTAAGGCAAAACAGCAATCCCAACACTCTAGCAATAGGTGACTCGATAGTGAGGCTCACTGATGTCCCACTCAGTAGGTTGAATAAGGAGAAAGTAACAGTCAGCTGCCTATCAGATGCCAGGATCCACCACATAATGCACATACTCAGGTCCCTCAACAACAGGTACAAATAGGACTCTCTTATTGTACATGTGGGTGTGAATGACCTGTGATGTACCTCCCTGCACTACATGAAATGAGACATGGAGGAGATCTCAGATTATGTAGCCCAGGTGGGTATGACCCTAGCCCTGAGGCAGCATCCTACCATCACCCAGAATGATGCCACAGTACAAGCAGAAAATGATTGATTTAAAGAACTGGGTAAGTTTCCGGTATCATTCTAAGGGGATCCAGTATCTGTTTGCCTGGGATAACATGATTGACAGACCTCAATGCTTTGCCAGAGATGGCCTGCATCTGTCATCTCTGGGCTTCTGGATACCAGCCATGGCTCTTGCCACCCATAGAGAGCCTTTTTAGGCGATGTTCCAAAGATCAAATTACCACTGTAACAGCTAGAAACAAATGCAATGTAAAGGTCATGCTGCTCAATGCTAAAAGTCCAAATCTCAAAATGCACTCACTAGAAGCTCTCCTTAAAATGGAGAACATTGACATTCTTGCTGTAACAGAGACCTGGTTTAAAGCAGCAGACAGCACCCCAGCACTACCAGGCTATAACTCATTCTACACCTTTCGGCCCCAGAACTTGGACCAAAGCTCCATAGGTGGTGGTGTTTCCACATTCATAAAGGATGCACACACCTCCAGACTGGTAGCCCAACATAATGCATCAGAGATACTTCAGGTGCAGCTAACATTGGGTAAGACAGTGATTCAGGTCGTAGTCTGCTATAGGTCCCCAACCATGTCCCAGGACTCACACTCCATGTTCCTAAGCACCCTGGAGAATATTAGGGTCCAACCTAACACTCACATACTGGATGACTTCAACTACTCCACCATTAACTGGGAAAACTGCTCATGTACCAATACACTTGCCCAATGTTTCCTGGAATTCATTAATTCCAATGCCCTGGGCCAGCTCGTTCTTACTCCCACTAGAGGTAGCAACATCCTTGACATGGTCATTAGTAACATGGGCGACCATTGCTCTACACCAATAGTGAACTCCTCCCTGGTTAGATCCAACCACAAACTAATCACCTTGGAAATACACCCCACCCCCACCCCCGCAAATGTAACCACTATGAAACATTTCTCCAAAGGTAACTTTGTGCTCCTAAAAACAAAGGTGGCCAACTTCACGGCACCCATGCAAATGGAGAATAGTTGCATGACCACTGAATCATACACCAATGCATTGTATGAACATGTACACAAATGCATTGATCTCGCCATACCCAATAGAACCAAGACGCTCTTCTCCAAAAAAAGGAAGCCAATCTGGTGGTCCCCTGCCATAAACAAACTCTACAACAAAAGGAGGAAACTGATGCAGAATAAGGTAAAGTCCCAACACTGGAAAAACTCCCTTATCAGCCTCAACAAAAAGTTGAGATCCCTCATCAAATCCTCTAAAGCTAGCTATGAAAACAAGATTGCAGGAGATTTGTAAAGACAACCACAAGGCCTTCTATAGTTATGTAAAGAATCTCCATGGCAATACCCAGATTAGCTCTGAGCTACTGCACAATGGTACCTTCTATACTGAGCCAACAGATATTGCTAATATACTGGCTGACAGATTCAGTGCTAACTTTACCCCTCTTCCCCCAAAAGGACCAATCACAATACCAGCAGATTGCCAGGTACCCAGCATTACTGCTGCACAGGTTAAAACAGCACTGTCCACGGCCAAGAATTCAGCTTCTATGGGACCTGACAATATCCCTGGCTGTGTTCTACATGAACTACAGACTGAAATGGCACCTCACCTGTATGCCCTGTTCAGTCAAAAACTCATCTCAGACTTTGCCCCTACTGAATGGCGCACTGCTACAGTCATCCCTCTCCACAAAGGAGGAGCGATTACAGACCCTGGGAGCTATTGCCCCATTAGGCTGATTAGTCTGATATGCAAAGCTATGGAATGCATCATCATGAACCTAATAAACAAGGATATAGGGAATCTCCAAACTTTGGATCCCAGACAGTTTGGTTTTGTGAAGGGTAGATCATGCCTGCTCAACCTGGTGGACTTCTTTGACTCAGTCACCAGAGCTGTGGATGAAAGCAAGGTGGTTCATGCAGCCTACCTTGATCTGGCCATGGCCTTTGATAGCATTCCCCACTCAGGAATCATAGAGAAACACACTAAGCTAGGCATCAACCCATATACCACTAGGTGGGTTGCAAACAGGCTCACAAATAGAACCCACAGTGTGAAAGTAGCGGATTCCAAGTCAGACTGGTGACCAGTCACAAGTGGAGTCCCACAGGGTTTGGTCCTGGGCCCTCTCCTGTTTAGTATCTACTTCTCTGAGGTCCAGGCCAACATGAAGGGACTCTGGCTGACAAAGATCACAGACAATTGCAAGTTGGGAGCTATTAACTCCCCGAGTGATGTTGACATCCTACAAAAAGGTCTCACTGATCCCGGTGACTGGTGTCAGAACCATGGCTTTAAGCTCAATGACAAAAAATGTGTCATCATCCCCTTTGGGAAAAACCCGGTTCCCATGAATTACCACATCGGTCATAGTCTACTTAACATAGAAGGTGTTATAAGAGATCTGGGAACACAGGTTGACAGCAACCTCTGTTTTGACCACCTCATTGCCACTGTGGTCAGAAAGTCCTTCTATGTGGCACATCTCATTACTAAGTGTTTCTCATCCAGGAAGAAAGAGGTCATTGTCTCCCTCTACTCTTCCCTCATTAGACCAATCAACAAATACAATGCCCATTTGGCATGTACCTCACTAGACACCTGCAACAACTGGAGTAGCTGCAAAAGTACCTCATAAATAGGATCCTAGGCCTTAAACATTTGCCTATATGGACAGACTCAAAAAACTCCAACTATTCTCCGTCTCATACCGCCTACTTAGAGCCGATCTCTGCTTAACTTACAAAGCCATATCTGACCCAGCTCTGTTAGAAATGCTACATATAAAGAAATCCCAATCTCTCTGCAGCATGCGCTCCAGAGACCTCAACCTCATTACCACAATCAACAGAACGTTCTGGAGGGACAGGTTCATAACCCAGAGACTGCCCATGCTATGGAATAGACTTCCCATACATGTCAAACAGAGCACCTCGCTGGTCCTCTTCAAGAGGAATCTTGATGAGTGGATGGGAAATATAAAATTCACCCCGGGGATCACTCCAGTGGCTCTACTCGACAGAGACACTGGGAACTAAGGTTGGGTGGCACGATGCCAGGGTAATCCTATGGGCTAGGCTTGTAAAGGCTCCAGCACCATTAGTCTAGCACACACCTATGAACCTATGGTGTCTGAAAGGAAAGGTGTGCCTTTTATTATTATTTTTCTACTTATTGTTCTTTCTCTGAGTTGGATCAACCTTGGCTTGAGAATAATATGGGGAGCCAGAGGGAAAAACTCAAAACATGGGAGATACCAGTAGACTTGTTGCCTTCTGTAAATTTGTTTTGATTTGCTTGTGTGTTTGCATGTAATTGTACTGCCAGTGGTTGTATGCTTTCTAAACTTGGTGGGAACAGCCATGTGGAATGACGGACAATGTGATCTGGTTTAGGGCATGGAGTGATGAAGAGAAGATGGCTCAACACTTTGTGCAGCAGTAACAACGGAAATGGACACACACTTCCACGCTGAACAGTTCTTCAGCCTTCGAAGTCACTAGAGTGGTTATAGTAATGGTAAGCTCTGCTGCTATAAAGAAATGGCAGAAAAAACTAATAAAGCAATCCACTGAATAAATTAAAACTAGATATCCAGTCGTAAAAAGTATATAGAAAATCAAGGGATGGTATAAAACCTAAGCTCTTATTTTTCATTAGCTTATTTCTGTGTCTTGCTGTTTTAATAACATTCTAATCACTGCTTAGGATTTAGGCTGTTAACATTTATAAGACGTAAATCTTATTCTGTTGCATCATCTTGTCCATAGCAGAATGTGGGTCTTCACAGTGGATAAAACAGAATCTTGTCAAAGGGCAAAATAAATTCAGAATATATGTGGTGAGTTTTCAAATTCTCAAAACACTGTTAATTTACATATTATGCAAATTGTGGTCATTATTAATACAGTTAAACAATGATCAGTCAAACTCTAACTTAATTTTTATTTGTATCAATCTGAATACCTAATATATAAGAGACATTTATGAGGAATGGATTTTTAATAGGCTGCACACTTACAATTTTGCTCATAAATCAATATTTGAAAATGTCTTTTGATATTGCAGGCCCTTAAATCTTTTTATTTCTTAGCAGGATAATTTGCCTTCAGGATTCTATTTAGCAATTAAGATATATTTTCTCCAGTTAAACACATGTTCGTGCATTTTACAATAAAATGTAACTTTATACAATAGATGATTTTCTTTTTCTGTTTTTTTTTTAATGTTTACAATTTAGTTATTTTTTTTTTAGGCAGAAGTTCAGTTTAATCCCATAGCTAACAAGTACTACTAGAATTCAGATTACCTTGCAACACTAAGTATGATACAGGTACCAAATGACAGATAAAATGTAATTTGAAGTGTTGCTTAAAACTAAATGTTTATGCTGATTTAGAAGATGCATCAAGGGCATAAGAAGTAGGATTCCTCCCTGCCTTACTCTCAGTACTTTGAATCTGCATTTAAGATGAGAGGGTGTAATTTTGTGCAGAAAATTACAGTCCAAGTGAAAGGCATAAAGTATTTATCTTTCACATCCATTGCTATATATTGTCATGCACTTAATTACTAGATATACATATATATATATATATATATATATATACATATATATATATATATATATATATATATATCTGTGTGTGTGTATCAAACAACAACAGAACTCCACCCACACTACTAGTGAGATCAGTGAGATTCACAGGTATAAACTTTTATGTATTTCAATAGTCCAGGAGTCGGAAGAGTTTTTAAGTGAGAAAGCTCCCAGTAAAAACTGGTAATTCTCTTTTTCTGAACTACTGCAGTGCTTTTTGAACAGTGTTATTAGTCAACACAGAATACAGCAGTATCAAATGAGAAACTTGACATTCGGACATCTCTAGAATTAGCGACAAGGCAGAAAGTAATCATGGAAAAGACCACCATTTGTTGACACTGGTAAATACTGGTTGCATTAAGTCAAATCTTCCCAGAAATGTATTCCTTTATGTGAGACAACATTAAACATTAACATTAACAATTAAATATTAGTATTAACATTAGGGACAGTTGAGAAGTGCCTAACCCTTTTCATTTGCAGGCTAAGAAAGAAATGCCCGGTTCCTGTTACACTGACTGTTGACTACCCCTTAGAAGACATGGTACATAGCCAAACTTTGTTCTTCTGGCTGCAATACTGTTAAAGGTGATTGCCACAACAGGGAATTCCTGATGAAGTTTTTGTGTCTGCATCAAAAAGGCAGTCAGAAACGGTTTGCCATTAGTTATGCCATTTAAATGGACATCACAGCAAAAAAGTGTCATGTATTGGTTTATTAAGGGCACATTCCAGTGGCCAGGAGTGACAGCTGACATCCCACCACACTCCATGCCTTCAAAAATGTCTTCAAAAGCATTAACCCTTCATTTCTATGCTGATATGAAACCTATTTTGCAGAATTCCATGCACTATAAATCACAGTACATATTGTAACAAACTATATATGAATTACTCTAGTAGACTATTTTCTTTCTGTGTCTGCAGAGTTTGCTGAAACACCCAGTCTATGAGCATGGGTACTTGCATTACTTTGGTACATTATATGGCTTGGCTCATGTTTCCCAACAGTCTACAGAAGAGATGAAGTATGAGGTAAGCAACACTGTTTCTGAACCCAGTGCTAATTGTGTTTCATGAAACCAGAAATATAGTGCCAAGGAGAAACTATTCTAATCTGAAGCATATGTGTCAGCCCTTCCTTTAATTAATCTTGTCTATATGTCCACATTTGTCAAGGTGGAGGCACTGGAGAAGTGATTTACTGCGATTGAGGATGCTGGGTGAAGGAAGTTTCAGCATGCAGCAGCACTGACCATACAGTTCACAATGAGGACGATCAGCTTATTTATCTGCTATATGGACATGATGGACAACTGGGCAGAACAGAGGAAGCAGACTTTGGCATGGGTAACTTTACATGATAAAGAGAAAGGTTAGAACACTGGTGATATTTATTGAAAGCTATTAGTGTGCTTCTGTACAACACTGCTTCAGTTTTGGGGCAGCAGACAAGTGATTTGACACAGCATTACACAAACCAGAAAACAGCTTAGCAATGACTGTGTTAGCTGTTTTATATGTTCCCTTACATTGCTAGGTCGTATCATGAGGTTCAGTATAGCATGGGACTGGAAAAACTGTTGTATAGTCTCCATAAGATGGCTGAAAGTCACTAAATAACCCTAATGACTCCTCAGGATGACAGTTTAGGGCCATAAGGATGAAGACACTGTGAAAAGGAGCAGGAGATTACCAGAATAGATGTCTAAAATGAACCCCAACTAGGAGGCCTCCACTTTGTAGTAACAGTCATATAAGCTGCGTGGCCATGCACAAATAAGATGCATGAGAAAATACTACATGAAAATGAGCAAAAGTACAAATATCAAGACAGTAAAATGCTGGGCATACAGTGGTGACATAAATAGCTGAGCATGTGTGTATAACCGAAGTAACACCAACAGCATGTACAAGTAGTATTACCTAATGTGTACCCAGAGTGACATGGTTTATGTACCTAATGCTGGCAGTATGGCGAAGTAATATGCATGGAGTAACAATCTCATTCTGTACACCAGATGGAGGTGATAACAGGCCAAAACCACTGAAGGCAGTATTTGGATTTCACTTGTGTGCAACTATAAAAGCAATAATCTAAGAGATTTATGCAAGGTGATACTGAGCATCTGTTCTGCAACATACTTATACAATGAGATGACAGCTGTATAGATATAATTCTTCTCAGATCATGGGGAATGTTCTCCATCCTGGCTTCATCTGTCCCACAGTGTGCATCCTACCACCCATCTCAGGCACTTCATCTCCTTCACATCTTGCTTTCTCAGCTGCTCTGCCTTTACTGTCCAGGTTTCTGTTGCTGCCATTAGAACTCTCTTATCTGTACTCAGTGTCATCCCATGTGCCTACAGTTTTGCATTCATTCCCTGTTCTTTCCGGAAGTTCTTGCTCAGAGTCTGCCCTTAGTGCCACATCATCTGCATACAGCAGCTTTGCTGATGCGTTTCCTCCTACCTCTTTGCTAATGCATCCCATCATTAGTATGAACAGCAGTGGGCTCATTGCTCAACCCTGATGCACATCATCTCTCACTGGGAACCCCTCTGCGAGTCCGAACACTGCTCGCACTTATGTCATTGGATCCTTGCGGACAGTCTGCACTAATTCTACTAAAGTTTCTGAGATTTTGAACCATCACAGGACTGCCCAAATCAGCTTTCTTGGGACATTATCGTATGCTTTCCCCAAATCTAGGAAAGCCCAGTTGGACCGTTTCCTCTTTTCCAGTTTCTCAACTATCTGTCTCACTACAAACATTGTGTCAGTTGTGCTACATCATGATCTGAATCTGAACTGATCATCTCCCATCTTACTTTGTACTGCTCTGTATATTTGTTTTTCAATCACCATCTCCAGAACTTACATGCAGTGTGACAGGAGTTTGATACCTAACCTACAAATTATTCCGAAAAACATCTCACATAGTGTCAATATTGCAGGCCCTTAAATCTTTTTGACCATGCAGTCCAACACAATAAAATAATTTAGAAATTCATAACAAAAAATAAAAGTGAAGGCACTTAAGAAAACTTTAATATACAATTGGTAAAATTGATTTCAGCTGCATATCTCTAGTCCTCACACATGCTGTTTTGGGGCACTGCCATTTTTCTTCATATCTGTCTCTTTCCTTCTTCCTGTGGTACAGGAGCCCTGAGTATTTCCTTGACGTTTTGTGCTTTCAATCCAGTAAACATCCAGACCTTCAGCCTAGTCTCTGAGCCTTCTCTGACCACTGCTTGCAACTGATTGTGGCAACCAGTGGCTTAATTTATGGGCCAACTGTTTCACTGGGGATGACTTTGCAATCAGTGATTCTACTCGTGTCCTTTCTGTACTAGGAGGAAGTCTGAGTTGCATTAGTGGCCACTCTTGTATTTGATCTAATGAATGCCCCTCTTGCTGAAACATGTGTTAGCCACCATCAGGTTATTTGTCACTCAGAAGTCTAGAATGGCCTCGCCTCCTTTATTCCTGTTGCCCACCCATGTGGACCCAGGCAGTCCTCATATCCTGTTCTGTCTGTCCCAATATGTGCATTCAGGTCCCCATTATGAAAATCAACTCATACTGGTCTGCTTTATCTAGTAGGTCCTGCAACTGTTGCCTGAATGCACTCGTTTCCATGCTGTTACAACCCTGGTGTGGGACACAGGCTGAGATAATGAATACTGCCCTATCCTTACACTGGGTCTGACTGCCACGAGTCTGTTACTAATTCTGATAACATCCCTCAATGTTGTCTGGAGCTTTTCTCTGTCCATGATTCCCACACCAGTTCGTTTGTTCTCCTCCTGAGTAGTAGACTCTGGATTCCGTAACTTTGCTGCACTGTCCTTCAATCTCATCTCCTGGATGCCCAGCCTCCTCCTTACCACTGTGTCACCCACTTTAGAGCTCCATCTTTTCAGTGCATTTACACCAAATGTAGTACTTCCTAGTTCATGTTTGGTAGGTTGATTGGTTGTACACCTAGCTTTTGCTCAACAGAGCTATCTCAGATAACCCAGGCAGGGCAATGTGACAACAGCCAGACAGTAGCTTAATGACCAAAGGCTGCTGGTCTTTATAGCAGGCACACACTGGCCATCAGGGGCACATAGGCTCCTCCAACCACTAGCATGGTTCCTTTTCGTAGGTCAGAGGATGCCAGGTCTTCAACACACTTTTCATTTGCATGCCCTTTTTTGGAGACATTTGTCAATATGATCAAATTACCTGGAGCCAATTTTTACACTATTGTATGGCTATCCATAACACAGCATACAGTCTGTGATCCTTGGTCTCCTATCTCAAGGATACTGAGCACCAGAGTTGATACCCAAAGCATATGGTCTGTGCAACTCTTCCCCCAAAAGGCACCATCTAGTGTCTGTTTTACTGTCCACAACTCCATTCTTGGGTGAGTTTGAGGTGGAAACACTCTACATGTTTTTGAGGAAGTTGGAGGAAACAGACAATGACATGGAGATTTTGATTTAACATTGTCCATTAAACAAAACAAAACAAACAACATTAAGCATGCAAATTTATGACAGACAATCAAATCTTAGGTCATGAATGAATTAATGAACCATACTACTTTGTTTACACTCTGTTATAAGTCTTAACAACCGGACAAATAACTTCTCACTCTGTACTGGTGTATACTTTAATATCTATAAATCATACATGTTTTGTACTTCGTCAACATCCACTTCAAACAAAAAAATCCAGAATGCCATACAGATCATTGGCTTACTATGAAGTTTGTTTCTGATCTCTAATAGTTCTCAGTTCCATATTTTTAATCTCTGTAATCATTTTCTTTACCTGTGATGGTTTGTGTTTGGTTTTCCACCTTTTTAGCTATAACTTTCTTAGTTACTATAAATATGAAAAATAACACTTTTACTTGTTTACTAAGTTATTTTGTACCAGCTCAAAAAAAAAAGATCTCTTTGCTGAGATTAAATATTCTTCCAGGTATAGTATTCAAGCATTTTTTTTTCAATTCTTCTAGGAGTTCAGAAATATTGTATAAACATTTCCTTGTAAATTTTTTAAATTTTCTTAATTAGGTTGCATGACTAGGATTAAGACATAGGCTGGGATTCAAAGAATGTCGCAGTCTCCACTACTATGGGAAATGTGATTCAGAAACATCATCAGAGTGTAATTTGCATGCCTTTAAACTGCATGACATTACTACTTGCTCTAATCAGTTCTTTCTTGTGTTTATCACCACTGGCAGCCCATTCATCATATTGGCACAGGTGCCTGCTTATTAACTCTCACACAAACATACATGGACACAACACCATCATACTTCTCAACTGTCCCTGAATTTACAGAAAGTCCCTCACTGTACTTGTCATATTTGCCCTATCCTGTGTAAATCAATGACTTTTACAGTCAAGTCAGTCAACAACTACAGACATTAGAGTTTCATAATTCTTCTTGTTCAGAAAATGCTCTGAAGTGCAAAATCTGTTGTTCTATTAAATATTTATGGGATGTAGAGTAACATTTAACCAAGAGTAACATTTAAAAAGTGTCCCTTGTGTCTAGTGTCCCTTATGTTTTGCTCATTTGTCTCAGATTGGTTGAGAGGTAGGGCAGCAACCTCCCACAAAAACATGTACATGTATATACACACACACAAACACACACACACACACACACACACACACACACACACACACAGATCTACTCTAATGATACCCTAACTCCTCTTCTGTGACCAGACAGACAGACAATCATACATACAATCACACTTATACTTACACACATACACACCAACACCAAACCACTCATATGCATACCTAATGAGGTATGATTATAAAATCTGCTTTTAGTGGTTTTAGAAAATTACTTTCTAACCTCTGCACATTTCCCTTCAGTGTTAATGCTAGACCTATATATACAAGTATATCCAAGTTCAACAACTAGAAAGTTTGTCAAGCATCTGTACCAATAATATTGTTTCACTGTTCATTCAACTCCTCATTATATGTTCTCCTGTTTCTTTCTTCTTACTATGTATAGTATAACCTATTTGCATTATTCTATTTTGCCGAGTCAAACTTCTTTTAATATAAAAACTTGCTTAATAGTTTTAGAGGCATAATGCTGTACCCAGTGATCAATATATTTATTTCCTGTATCTCCCCAAATGCCCACATGTGATTCTGCTGTTACCTCACTGGACACTGTGCCTCTCACATGGGTGTTCATCTGATCATATAGTTGCATCCTGAATCAAATATATTAATCTGTACTCAATGAACACATAAGATGCTTTCAAATCTAGAAGTCAGAAACAACCTGCTCCTTTGTCAGTATGTGTTTTTACCTCTGCACTCTTCCCTTCTATTATATATATTATACAAAAACTCCTTAATTTCCTTTTTATCTTTCTGTATTTGACCTCTTGGTTGATAAAATTTATGGCTGACCAACATAAAAAAGCAGCAGGACCAGAAACATCTCAATCATTTTCTTATTATCAGAGTCTATAAATGATAGAATCAATAGTCTTATCTTTTTAGAATATTTTGAGTAGCTTCTTACTACATTTTATTTGCTGCTAGCTCAATATCCTATTTCAACCAAATCCCCAAGTATTTCTTCTGGTCATGAAGGGGAAACTCTGTTTTGCTTCATGTATTGGGCCCTCAGTTCATTACTATATCCTTTGTTTTTGCTTTATTTACTTTATATCCTGCCATACTATTAAAATATTTAAATTTAGCCAATATAATATTTATATCTCATTTTTGGATTAGTAATATATACCTATATATATATATATATATATATATATATATATATATATATATATATATATATATATATATATATATATATATATATATGTTCTGAGATAACGGCTCAAAATATAAGGCAAAGAGAAAAGGTAAAAGTGGATACCCATGCCTGGTTCCTCTTATAAGGCTAAACATTTTAGACAGCTCACAACCCACACTTCACCTAAACTTCCACTCCTATGTAGATATTACTAATTAAGTTGTCCATGTTAGTGAAAACCGAAATGCTACAAGGGATCTCTTCACAAAGTCCAAGCACACTCAGTCACATGCTGTTTCAGCATCTAAATTTATTAACATTAATGTATAATTAGTGTGCAACACATCCTTTTGAATCATTAAGTGTTGTTAATATTTTAGAATGTTTGCCTAGTTTCAGTAAATACATGCTGATCCAAGTCTATCATTCTTTGTAACTTTGTTGCCATTATATTTGCAAAAAATTATCTTAAACACGTTGTAATTATGATTCAGGAACTAAATAGGACTGTATGACCTTGGTACATGGAGATCTTTTCTCTCCTTTGGTTTAACTTCCACTACTGCTTCTTCCTGAGTCAAAGACATGCCCCCATTGAGTACAAAACTGTTAGAAAGTACTGCTATTGGAATAATCTCAATATTAGGGGTTCTCTGTATTCTGTTTTTTTTCATTGTTTCTTTAATTTCATTTTCCTTTAAATTTCAATAGCACTCTTTTTTTTTTACTTTTGTTAACTGAGAAATTTGTAACTGTCTGAAAAATGTTACCATTTATATAGCTTTATGCAGTGTACTGTAATATTTCATAATTACAGTCAAGATTTTTCCTGGCTTCACTTCTACCGTCGATTTCATAAGTGATTTTACGTATCATCCGTTCAACCTTTTGCTTCTTCAAATGTTGAGGCAATAATTTGGTTCCTGTAGGGTTATTGCCAAACAATATTTGTTTTAAAGCTATTGCTCTATGTTAATTCATGTTTTCAAAATAATTCCATACACATTCTAGTTTCTTTCAATTACTCTTCAAATTGTGATTCACTTACTGTTTTTTGCTTCTGTAAACCCTTACTTTTTAAGTCCTTTACAACTGCCCCATTTCTTTGCAAGGTCTTTATTGCTTTGCTTCAAATCTAATAGCATTTCAGCCAAAGTCAGATTTCCCCAATCAGCAAAAGCCTTCCATTTCAGAAGGAAAAGTTAAAATGCTTGTATACATCACAATATACTTATTTTTAGTTACTTAACTTAATTTCTACAGGTGCACAGTATGACACGGTCAAGGAATATCTTTTCATGGCTCACACCATGTTACAGTATTCTCTAGCTATGTAACATCTATTTAATTTTGCCCATTAACCATATTCCACTGGGAAATGGTATAATCCTCTTCTTTCTCCATTATTTTTATAACAAGTCCAAATACATTCACATATGTTTCTAAGTATCGACCCTCATCTGGTATTCTATCGTATCTTGACCCTCCAGAGACATTTATTAGGCTATGGATGGTATTTCATTATTGAAACTAAGTGGAAATTTCTTAAGATTCCAAAAGCAGGATAAGTTATTTCTTACACTTATTTCACTGAACTGCACTTCTGAAATGCTTATAATTGTGCTATACAGTTAATCTACTACATTTTGCACTGTTATAAAGCTTTTTTTACTGTTTTATATTGTTTTAACTGTATTTTTCATTGCTAGATACTGTTTCATTACTCTAATTGCATGTTTGCTGAATTACTTAATTGTAAACTGCTTTTTCATACTGAGAGTAGTATTTTCTGTTTGTGAGTGCACTATCCGAGTTTTTCAGTGCATTTTTGATTTTTTTGAGGTTTCTGTGCTCTAATCTAGTCTGTTTATAGTTAAAAGCATTCTCCAGCATCTGCTTGCTCCTTGATCTGTTTAAAACTTACATTTAGTGGCTACAGCTAGGAAATGTAATAATGTGCATTACCATAATTGCATTTTTATTTAATCACTAAACTGTAAACTGCTTTTTCATACTTGTATTTTCTCTTTGTGAGTGTTCTTTCTATGCTTTTAAAGTTTTTTATTTTATTTTATTTTACATTTGTTGACCGGGCTAGTCTAGCTGGATATATTTCCATTTTCAGTAGAGGCCCGGGGAGAAAAGCTCTACACAGATATACAAAGTATAAAATATTGTTACATGGTGAAAAAAAAGGATTAAAAATCAAAAATAAAAACAGGTAGTTAATACATTCTTGAGATAAAAATACTAGAGAAATGTTAAAGTAAAACAGAGTAAAGTTTAAGAGAGCTAGAACAGATATAATACAGTAAGAGTTATGTACAATAGATAAAAACACTTGAGAAACAGTACAGAGAGCAGAATACAGCTTAAGACAGCTCAAAAACAGAATAGTAAGAGTTATGTACAATAGATCATATGAGATAGAATTATTTAAACACTAAGTTGATTAGAGTTTAGAAAGAGTCAGTCTTATTTACAAGTCAACAGCATGTAGAAGTTTGGAAGTATGGGAAGAAGAGGAAGAAAGAGGGGTGAAGAGGATGGTTAGTCAGGGTTACTACAAGGGCATAGCCAGTGCATTTGGAGGTGTTTTCTAAGTTTTTGTTTAAAGAGTGGCAAGGATGTAGTTAGTGTTAGTTCAGTGGGTAGTAGGTTTCAGAGTTTTCCTGTTGTGTTGGTAAATAGAGAGTCACCAGCTGCATTATTAGACTTTGTTAAGCTGGCAAGAAGTTTGCTAGAAGAATGTAGGGAGTTCAGATTATTATATGGGACTATGAGTTTTGAGAGTATAGGGGTATTATTGGGTTGGTAAAATATCTTGTGGGCAATTGTGAGTTGGGGGATAATCAGATGGTTTTGGAATTCGAGCCAATTTAGTTGTTTAAGATTTGAACAGTGATGTGAGGTTTCTGTGTTCTGCTCAGGTGGCATAATCTTCATAGAGGCCTGCTGTTGTCTAGGCCTGGTAGTTTTGTTTGAGCTTCCTGTGTTTCTGGCACCATTTCCTGCTGATAGTCTGTCTTCATTATTATTGAGAGTAACAGGGCCTCCTGACCTTCTGTAATATGAGTGATTGGGTAATAGCAGGGGCTGAGTAGTAATTTGATCTTCTAACTCTTCCATCCTTACTGGTATATAAACCCTGTGTTTTGAAAAGGTTGTGCTTGTATTTATCAGGCTGTGGATGGTATTTCAATACTGAAACTAAGCAGAAATTCCTTAAGATTCTAAGAGCAGGATACATTATTTCGTAGACTTACTTCACTGAACTGTACTTCTGAAATGCTTATAAGTGTGCTGTACAGTTAATCTACTACATTTTGCACTATTATAAAGCTTTCTTTACTGTTTCACTGCATCTATGTACTGTTTTATACTGTTTAACTGTATTTTTCATTGCTAGATTCTGTTTCATTACTCTAATTGCATGTTTACTGAATTACTTAACTGTAAACTGCTTTTTCATACTGATAGTTGCATTTTCTGTTTGTGAGTGCTCTATCCAAGCTTTTCTGTGCATTTTTGATTTTTTTGAGGTTTCTGTGTTCTAATCTAGTTTGTTTACAGTTAACGCATTCTCTAGAGTCTGCTTGCTCCTTGATCTGTTTAAAACTTACATTTAGTGGCTACAGCTAGGAACTGTAATAGTGTGCATTACTATAATTGCATTTTATTTAATTACTAAACTGTAAACTGCTTTTACATATGGAGACTTGTATTTTCTCTTTGTGAGTGTTCTTTCTATGCTTTTAAAGTGAGATTTCTATGTTCTGCTCAGGTGGCATAATCTTGATAGAGGCCTGCTGTTGTCTAGGCCTGGTAGTTTTGTTTGAGTTTCCTGTGTTTCTGGCAGCCATTTTCTGCTGATAGTCTGTCTTCATTATTATTGAGTAACAGGACATCCTGACCTTCTGTAGTATGAGTGATTGAGTAATAGCAGTGGCTGAGTAGTAATTTGATCTTCTAACTCTACCATCCTTACTGGTATATAAACCCTGTGTCTTGAAAAGGTTGTGCTTGTACTTGGTGGCTTTGCAGTTGCCCACCCATACTGTATATTTAATCTGGGACACTCCTCCCAGTCTAGTGTCATTAGTTCATTTAATCTAATAGAGAACATTTGTGAAGGCCAACTCACTCAGATTCTTAACCTTGAATTAACTTCTGTTCCAGCTTTTTCCATTTCCACTTTACTGGAAAAAAATGTACTGAAAAAAATTCTAAGGGGGCTTCCTCCCTTTCCTGTAACAAATCTTGTCCAGATACAGATTTTCTGTATACAGGACTGTTTGTAAGCTCCTGAGCCCCCCCCCCCCACACACACACACACACTTAACTAGGGTTAAACTATTCCTGGCACCATAAAGTCTGTCTTCAAATTTTCGCTTACAACTAGCCAGCTTTTTAGTTTTAGCACTCAAATCGGTTTCTTTGAGCTCAGCACTTGTTCAGAACTCGTTGTAAACACTAAATAAGCTACAAATAACTACAGCACTCAACGTTCCTCACTTGTCTAGAGGAAAACATTTTTTGGCTAATTAGGACCTATCCAGGCATGTCTAAAGGTCAGCTCCTGTTTTCTCCTGTCTACCTGATGAATCTGGAAATCTTGGGACAATGCAATTGCCTCATGTACACAAACAACCCTCTCCTCCTACCACCCAACACTATGATCTGTGAGAGATGCACTTATATAGCCAAACTGGAAGCAAAGCTCTCTTCACTGAAGACTGGAATAGACAGTCAAGAGGATAAGGTAAACACTTGCATCGCACCACACTCATCACATAGTCCCTCAAAATCTACATCACCAAAACACACACACAGAAGCACAAAACACACACCTACATCCATGGAGGCTCTCAGTAAAAATCTGCCCAATCAACCAAGACCTCCAAAGCAGAAATGCAAGCAACCTCCACCCCCAACACAACCCAAATGACACATAGCCCACATACTCAGTGTGCCACTCAACTACAACCCATAAGGCATAATGTACCCAACACTCTAGTCATAGGTGACTCTATAGTCAGGCACACTGATGTTCCACTCACCAGGCTAAACAAGGAGAAAGTTACTGTCAGCTGCCTGTCAGGTGCCAAGATCCACCACATAACGCACGCACTCAGGTCACTCCACAACAAGTATAAATATGACTCTGTCATTGTCCACGTTGGTGTGAATGACCTGAGTTGTACCTCTCTGGACTACATGAAGAGAGACATGGAGGAGCTCTCTGATCTTGTAACACAGGCAGGTATGACCCTAGCCCTGAGAAGCATCCTGCCATCACCCAGAAGGATACCACAGTACAAGGACAAAATGATTGACTTCAACAATTGGTTAAGCATCTGGTGTCATTCTAAGGGAATCCAGTATGTGCCTGCCTGGGATGACATGATCGACAGACCACGCTGCTTTGCCAGAGATGGCCTGCACCTGTCGCCCTTGGGATTCCGGATAATGGCAAAGGCTCTTGCCACCCCTATAGTGCCTTTTTTAGGCAAGGTTCAAATGACAAATTCACCACTGTAACAGGTACAAGCAAGCAAAATCTGAGGGTAATGCTAGAAGTCTAAACCTCAAAATGCACTCACTTGAGGCACTCCTTAAAATGGAGAATATCAACATCTGTGCAATGACAGAGACCTGGTTCAAAGCTCCAGGGCACCCCTGCATTACCAGGCTATAATTAATACCACATGTTTCGGCCAACAAACCCGGACCGAAACACTAAAGGTGGAGGCGTGTCCATATTCATTAAGGATATCCAGACCTCCAAGCCAGTTGCTCAGCAAAATGCATCCGAGATTATCCAAGTTCAACTAACTCTGAGCAAAACCTCAATCCAGATTGTAGCTTGCTACAGGCCCCCCACCATGCCCCAGGATTCCCACTCCTCTTTTCTTGATGCACTGGAAAATATTAAGGTACAACCCAACACCCTAATAATGGGTGATTTCAACTACCCCACCATTAACTGGGAAAACCACTCATGAGCCAACTCTTTTGCTCAACGTTTTCTGGAATTCATCAATTCCAACGCCTTGGATCAACTTATCCACACCCCCTACCAGAGGCAGCAATATCCTAGACCTGGTCATCACCAACGTGGGTGACCAGTGTTCCACACCAGAGGTCAGCTCCTCGTTGGTCAGATCCAACCACAAACTAATAAACCCTAGACATCCACATCCCACTCCCACCCTCCATTAGGAAAACAACCGTAAAAAATTTCTCCAAAGCCAACTTCATGCTTCTTCAGACAGAAGTGGTAAACTTCACGACACCCATGCAGATGGACAATAGAGGTACGACTGCTGAATCCTCCACAAATGCACTTTATAAGCACTTACAGGAGTGCATGGATCGTGCAATCCCGAACAGAAAAAAAATGCTATCTTCCAAACAAAGGAAGCCAATCTGGTGGTCTTCTGCCATAAACAAACTCTACAACAGAAGAAAAACTGTTGCAAAAAAGAGTAAAATCCCAAGATTGGAAGAACTCCCTGGTAAGCCTCAGTAAGAAGCTGAGATCCCTCATAAAATCCTCCAAAGCTAGTTATGAAAAGAAAATCGCCACTGATTCTAAAGACAACCACAAAGCATTCTATAGCTATGTCAAGAATCTCAATGGCAACACTCAGATCTGCTCCGAGTTACAGCACAATGGCACTAAATATACAGAACCAACTGATATTGCCAGCATCCTGGCAGATAAAGTTACTTTACCCCTCTCTCACCCCTTAAGGGCCCATCTTTATACCGGAAGAATGTAAAGTTCCTGTAATCACGGCTGCATAGGTAAAAACCTCACTCTCCAAAGCCAAGAACACAGCATCCATGGGACCTGACAACATCCCAGGCTGCTTCTACACAAACTACAGAATGAACTAGCACCCCACCTAAGTACCATGTTCAATCATAGCCTCACCTCAGGCTTTGTGCCCATTGAATGACGCACCATGATGGCTATCCCATTCCACAAAAGGGGGGGTCACAACAGACCCCGGGAACTACCGCCCCATTAGCTTGACGAGCTTGGTCTGCAAGGCCATGGAACGTATCACCATGGAACTCAAAGACACTGGAGATCTCCAAACTCTGGACCCCATACAGTTCGGGTTTGTAAAAGGCAGATCATGTCTCCTAAACCAGATAGACTTCTTTGAAGCAGTCACCAAAGCCACAGATGAGGGTAAGGTGGTTCACACAGCCTATCTAGATCTCGTCAAGGTGTTTGACACCATCCCCCACTCTGGAATTATAGATAAACTCACTAAACTAGGTATAAATTGCTATGTCACAAGATGGGTTGCCAACTGGCTTACTGACAGAACCCACACTGTGAAAGTAGCAGACTCCAAATCAGACTTCAGACCAGTGACAAGTGGAGTACCACAGGGTTCAGTTCTGGGTCCTCTCCTGTTTGGTATCTAGTTCTTTGAAGTACAGACTAACACAGAAGGTCTTTGGCTAACTAAATTTGCAGATGACTGAAAACTAGGAGCCATAATCGAAACTCCTAACGATGTGGACATCCTACAAAAGGGCCTTACTGAGACAGATGCCTGGTGTCAAAGCCATGGCCTCAAGCTCAATGCCAAAAAGTGCACGGTCATCCCCTTTGGTAAAAACTCTGTATCCATGAACTACCACATAGGCGGTAGTCTTAACACAGAAAGTGTGATAAGACCTTGAGACACAGGTGGACAGTAGTCTTTTCTTTGATGATCACATCGCCACAGTGGTCAGGAAATTCTTCTACATGGCACACCTCATCAAAAAAGGTTTCTCATCCAGAAAAAAAGAGGTCATTGCTCCCCTCTACTCATCACTCATTAGACCCATTATAGAGTACAATGCCCCTTTTGGTATGTACCTCACAAGACATCTACAACAACTGGAAAGGCTGCAGAAATACCTCACAAAGAGGATTACTGGAAATCCCAATCCCTCTGAGCTACACACTCTAGGGACCTAAACCTTGTCACCACAATAAACAGAACATCCTGGAGGGATAGATTCCTGTCCCAAGGCACAACTGTATCAAATCTGAATGATTTAATTCCACACAAGTTAAATTAAAATAAAAAGACAGAAAGAAAACAGTAAAATACTGCTTGACATTTGGCATTGCACACAAGTAGAAGTAATACTAATAACTATAACATCCCACTTAAAACATGCATTCTATTCTACTATGCCTAATAAGTGAATTAGCTTTTCCAAAACTATGGTATAAAATGTCACAGCATCACAATCACATGGCCATTCTGCCTCTAATTGCACTCATTACAATGCAAAATGGTTACACAAATTTCCCAGCTTCTTCCGAGAGAAATACAGTCTTCAGGGTGCAAGGGAGCAAGAAAGACTCACTACAGCAAGAAAGCCACTACATTTTCACACTTCTTTACTGAGCCTGCACTGAATAACAGTGATAAACAAACCACTGATTATTTTAGAAGACAGAAAGGGCACTTTCACAGTTTCACTTACAAAGCATATTAAATTCAGTTTAGGGAAAAAAATCATTATTTCGGGCAGCATGGCACTTTGATTTAGCATCTGAAAACAATATATATACCAGTCCAGAACTAAAGTGATTGAAATTAAAAGAAGCAAAGCAGAATGTAGTATAAAACAAATATTGTGCTGCACAGTATAGACAGGTACATATTGAGAAATAGCAGCTACTTAAACAGGATATATACTTACACGCACACGCCTTCTTATTACCTGCTTCTTCTTACACACGCTTGTCTTAACACACACTTGGAACATCCTTGAATAAAAATCCTTCCACACCTGGGAAGGAAGAACTAGTTCTGTCTTCCTTGGAACAGCATGTGATGAAGAACCAGAGGAACCAGTGGAAACAAGAGAGCCTGATCTGAAGGATAAGGAATGACCCCTGGAAAGGAGGACTTTTCTCCCATTGCCATCTGTAACCTTGATGTATGATTTTCAGAACCCATTTGTCTGAAACTATCTGCTGCATAAGAGAAAAATGGTGATTCAGACATTCTGGAAGAAAAAGGGGCTAGGGTGGGAGAGGGTCACAAGGTCACTTGAAGCATTAGACTTGTAGGACTGCCCATGGTTTTGGGAACTTCGAGACTTCTTTTTGGAACCCCCTTACCATTTTCTCTTAAATATCTGTTTATCTATATTTGCTTGAGACTATTTACTTGATGAGGAAATAGAAAATCCTTAGGAAATTTGGAAAAGGAGGGCTGAAAATTTTAAGAGATTATCTGGATCAGCTTCCCATTTCATCAAACTTTTTGATCACCTCTCCTGCAAAGAGGCCAAACACTAAATCTTTATCCAAAGGTGAATTTAAAATCTTATTTTTAAAATCATCTATAACAACTCAGTATTTTCTGAGGGACTGAGAATACTCAGGGTTCTCCCACTGAAAACATTGACACATTCTAGCAATGGTCTCAGAAAAACAGAAACCTCCACAGGGAGAATCAGAAACTGAGTTCTCCTCTAAGTCTGAATCAGAAATCTGAGGGACAAAGCTTGTTGCCGTCCCTGCATCTTCTTGTTCAGATTCAGAATCTTGAATCTCTTCAGGAAAAGGAGGTATCCCTCCATCTTTCATCAGAAGCTACTCTACGTGAAGGCTTAATATCCTGAATTAAAACCTGAGCCAGACCCAGAAGAGTAGATTCATGCTTGGTTTTCTATTTCTTTTTGACAAGAAAAATGGGGCCACCCAGCCAACCATGTTACTAATGGCAGCATCAGCTTCCCCAGGGATGGTCACAGTGTTCTGACACAACAGGGAAACCTTCCATGTTCCCTCTCCCTGGACTGACAAGAGTGTCTTTCCCTTCCAACAGAGAAGACCCCAACAGCCACAGATGACATAGGTAACCCCTGGTCCATAGGTTAGTATTAGGCTATTGGCCCTAGGGCCTATACAAGTCCAGCCATAACAATTCCCTGGCTATTTCTTCCCACAATATTTACTTCCCTGGACCCATGTCTAGCAGGGTGACTGATGTGATCCCTGGGGTGAATTTCCTATCTCCCATCCAATCAGCAAGGTTCCTTCTGAAGAGGGCCAAAGAGGTGCTCTGCTTGACATGTATGGGCAGTCTATTTCAGAGTCTGTGGAGTCTCTGGGACAGGAACCTGTCCTGTGATGGCTCAACATCCTGGAAATCTTGGTAGAATCAGTGCAGCATCCAATAACTCAAGTATGGTTAGTCTTCAGACTAACAGAAGGGTTCCCAATGGGAGAGAAGTATATCAGGGGTTATCTCTGAGCCCACTGCTGTTTATACATGGACTACTTTAGCAAACAGGCTGGAGGGACAGAGCAACAATGCTGTTGCAAGCAGACAATGTGTCATTAAAGACAGTCTATGACCTGGAAATTCAGGAAATTATAGAGGAATGGAATGTAAAACTGAAGAAAAGTGAAGCACATTAACAGCTATGGCCTATTACCTGATGTACAACATGGCTTTTGCAATGGCTTCAGTAACTCTACTGCTGTGGTAATGGCCACTGATACCATTAGTTGCACTCTGAATGTGGAACTAATTACTTGCAGGTCTCCTTGTTTCCAGGACAAGGGCTTTTGAAACAATCAACCATGCACTTTTTCTCAACAAACTCAAAAGACTGAACTTTGGAGGTAACACTATTTGCTGGTTTTGCAGCTATATAAAAGACAGAACCTTCCAAGTCCACAGCAATGGCTCATGCTCTACTGCTGTAAACTAAATGCAGTTGTAAGAGAAGGGTCTCTGTTAAGTCTTCTGTCTCTCTCTCTCTCACGTTTATTAATAATGTATGCAGATTGTATGCCATTGCTGCAATCCAATACTGGCCATGAATAATCCTATTCTCTTAAAAAAACTTAATCTTAACATCAGACCAAATGTCACTGAACAGGGGTACTTAGGCATAATACTTGACCCTACCATTTCTTTTACCACACATACAGATTTTGTAACTAATAAAATCCTTGCTGAATTAAAATGATGTTATATCAGTCACATGCTTTTATGCACTGCTCACAGGGCCATTGCTAAATATATTTTAATACCCAGAATGGAATGGTCTTCCTTTTCTCATTATGCATTCAGTCCACAATAATCACCAACAAACATCTGCAGATTCATTCAGTTAGCAGTCCCACTGATGCACCAATGCAATTTTCTAAATAAAAAAAACATTCTAATTGGCTTTGTTTGGCTCATAGGGGAAGTTTTTCTTTTAAGTATTCAAATTTACAAGGTGCTAAAACAGTCTCTGAATGAAACTACCTTTACAAGGCAATCCTTATGTGCTCAGAAGTATAAAGGACAACTTCTCTACAGGATGCCCTCATTTAAAACTGCTGTAGGTGAGCCTTCTTTATACTGAGACCTATCCAGAACAACCTGCCTACTGACATCTCTTTACTGAATCTACCTGCAACTGCTACCATGACAATGGTTAGTTACTTTACCATTGTATATTATGGATAATGGAATACTTTAAGAAACTTTTCTCAACTCAATCTGACAGCTTAAACACACACACACACATATATATATATATATATCTATGGATCTACCTGATAATGCCGAAAGCTGGAAAAGCCGCCGACGAGAACACTGACACCGGAAGATCGACAACGGAGATGACCGACAGTTGAAAATCCCAACTCTAACAACACTGACATGTCAAACGAGCACTAGCGTGTAAGTATGCAGTAGTGACGGATGGCAAGGTTAGGGTGCGGGTAAGTGTGCGATAGTGACGGACTTTAGGGTTAGGGGTGGATTAAGTGAGTTAGGGTTAGGGTGTGGGTCAGGTGATTGTGCGATAGTGACAGGCTTTAGGGTTGGGGCAGGTTAAGTGAGTTAGGGCGCGGGTTAGGTGAGTGTGCGATAGTGACGGACCTTTGGGTTAGGGTTTGGGTTAAGGTTAGTGCATAGATAGTTGCGTTTGTAAGGTTTAGTGTAGGTTTGTAAGGTTTTTGGTGTGCTTGTGTTTTTTGGACAGGGGATTTGTTTTGTTTGACTGTTGGGATTGTGGTTTGTCGGGCATGTGAAGTTTCGTGTTTTTGAACTTTCGGTTTTGTGGTGTCAGTGATTTTGTTGTCAGTGTTTTCAGGAAGACCCATATATATATATGTGTGTGTGTGTGTTTGTTTTATATGTATAACTGCATTGCACTTTTGTGTGTGTATATTTATTTTTTCTCAATCCCCTCTCTGTCTGTATTGAATCTCACCATTATGTTCTGAATCTTGCTGTGCATTCGTCATTTGGATATTTTTATTTCATAGGTTGGTACTAGGCTATCAGCCCTAGGGCCTATACAAGCCAAACCATAACAATTCCCTGGCTATTTCTTCCCACACTATTTACTTCCCTGGACCCCTGTCTAGCAGGGCGATTGATGTGATCCCTGGGGTGAATTTCCTTTCTCCCATCGAATCGTCAAGGTTCCTTTTGAAGAGGGCCAAAGAGGCACTCTGCTTGACATGTATGGGCAATCTACTTCAGAGTCTGGGGTGTCTCTGGGTCAGGAACCTATCCCTCCAGCATCCTGGAGCATGTGGCTCTGAGGGATTGGGATTTCTTTAAGTGTAGCATGTCCAACAGCTCTGGGTTTGACATGGCCTTGTATGTTAAGCAGAGATTGGCTCTGAGTAGATGATATGTGACAGAGTATAGCTGGAGTGCGATAGAGTATAGCTGGACTACTGTATTTTCTGCTCTTTGAGCTCAGGTCATAGCTGAAGATAGTCAATACGCCAGTCCACTTATCCTATGAACAAATAGTAAATAAATAAAAATAAATAAACAGTATAGACAAGACAGTTGCCATGGTAGCAAATGAGGAAATCAAGAGATGATGAAAATTATGATAGAAGGGGAATGTAGTAGAACTGATCAACAGGTTCAAGTATCTGGGAGGGGTGGATGAGGAGCCAGGAAGTCTGGGTGAGAAGCAAAGGGGCTGCAGCTAACTTGGCACAGAGCACTGGGATGGTGTGTGACATGGATTCCAAAGAAGTTGAAAAGTAAGGTGCACAACACAGTGGTATGACCAGTTCTTTGGTATGGTACTGAAACATGGAGAGTGAAGTCAGAAGAGTTGAGGAAGTTAGAGATGATGAAAATGCAGTACTAGAGATTGGTGGAAGGTTGCACACTGTGGGAAAGATGAACTGATGACATTTAAGTAGGACAAAGTAGCTCCTTTTACAAAGAAGGGCAAAGAGAAAATATTATGGTAGGCCTGGTACATGTAGAAGAAAGCAGATGCTGTTCTAGTGGAAGATTTAGGAGATAGAAAGAAGGCAAGAGGAAATCAGTTCACCCACCAATGAGATGATTGGATTATAAGAGAGAAGACCTGCAACTGTTAGGTGTGACTGTCAAAGTGGGATTATAAGAGAGAAGACCTGCAACTGTTAGGTGTGACTGTCAAAGTGGGATTATAAGAGAGAAGACCTGCAACTGTGTTGTGTGTGTGTCTGGGAAAAGTGGATTATAAGAGAGAAGACTCAAAACTGTGGTGTGTAGGGATTATAAGAGAGAAGACCTGCAACTGTTAGGTATGACTGTCAAAGGAGAAGAGTGACACTGAATCGAGAGTTGTGGCAACAACTGACTTGACACCCTGTTCCCATCTAGTTAGTGGGAAAAAGGAGGTGGTGATAATAGTGTTCCAAGAAGGAACAGCTTCAGCCATGTAATAAAGTAAAGATCCATTTTTAAATATTAAGATGTATGTATCTGGCAAAGACATCTTGGAACACTTCAGCCACAGACAGGAAATGACTGAGCTTCGTTATCCAAACATACATTCTGGTCATGTACTTTTCTTGGAATTAGGGATGTTCAACATTATCATTACAGATGTCTATGAAGAAAGCAATCACATCAGCTTGATTTCCATGTGGTTACAATGAAAAACAACATTGCACAACAAATATTTGATTGGAAATATTTCTGTTGTAGAAATAAGAGGTGGTTGGATAGTTATTCTGGGTAGAGTTTAGCCATTTTTTTTAAACAAGTTTTCTTGTTCACCACCATGCATTTTCCTAGTCATGCTATTACCCATCAGTGAAGTTAACTAATTTAAAAACACTTAGCTCCTCAGCTTACTATCTTGTATGTAATTTCAGGAACCAACTAAATCTAACTGAAGTATCTGCATTTAATCATTTTTAACCTCAGCACTGTTGCCAACATCAACATGTTTCACTAGCCAGCCCCTACAGGAATCACTATAGCAATGGTCTGCCCTGTGAATTCACAGCAAATGACACACCAAAATGAATACTAGTGTCTGTGCTGCAACTTTAACCCTGTGGTATGGAGACTAAACTGCCCATTCAGACAGTATCATATCATCCTAATATACATTTGCTGCCATTGTGAGACTTCTGAATGCCTGCACTTAGGTAATGAATTTAGAAAAAAAACAAACTGGAACAAAATAAAACACCTAAAACATCCAAGAGGATGGTGGAAACTAACACCACTGGAACCAAACAGCACTGCTGCTAACAGTCAGAAATGAAGTGAGACATGATGAGGAGATGTAGCTGAAAACATTTACCAAATATACACAGTGCTGTTTCATTCCAGTGGTGTCAGTGGTTTCTACTATCCTCTTGGGTGTTTTAGGTAGTGAATATATGCAGTGCTGCTGCAACGAACTGTGCAGTGATTGTTACTAACTTGATGCATCACCCAATCAAGATGCATGGTAGACGTACCATTCTGATGCCAGTATCCACTCCAACATGGCAACATCTCATTACCTTTTTCCCTTTAACAGAAGCACCAAAAATTCCATGGTCTCGGTTATGCTGCTTTTCTCTGTCGCCCACTTCCCTACCCCAGGGCTGGCCTCTCCACTGCTATGGAATTTGCCTTTCCTGTGGCACAGCATAGTATGTCAGTGACACTGACTCTAATTCAGTGTGTGTGTGCATACATACATACAAATATTACAAACATGGGCATTAAATCCCTTCTAGCTTGCCAATATGCTAAAATAGATGTTCCTATAATAAGCGTCCAGGCTGTTCTTTAAAAATATCTAAACCAGTACTTGCTTTAATGTAATCTGCTAGTCGGTACTATGCATCAGTTGCTCTCTCAGAGAGCCAATTAGTACACTTCTCTTTCCTATAGAATTTTCTTCATGCGTTGTATGATAATTCTCTACATTTTGATAACCCCAAACATTCCTGGAGGTAGTCATCTCTAAATGCCCTATATACCCAGATAAGATCTCCTCTTAAATATCTATATGAGACACTGTACAAGGTCAGATATTTTAGTTTCTCATAACTTAAATGTTCACATCCATGGATGACCTTGGTATATTTCTTCTGTTCTCTTTCCACTTTAATCACTCTTGTTTTCTTATAAGGTTTCCATATTGCTATTCCATACCAAAGTTTGGGTCTAATGTAACTAACAAAAATGACTTCATCATTTCTGATTTCCTAGACTTTATAAATCTTTTAATACCACTTAGAGTTAATTAATTGGCTGATACGATTAGAAAACCTCTATACTCTTGTCCTTAAATGAATCTACAGTTTCAATCACTGTGTGCTGTATTCAGTATTAACCTCTCAGTTTATGGCTCCCAAATCTCATATGGTTAATTTTTGATTTATCAGCATATTACTCTCCTGTGCCCAAATGGTCAATTTAGTCAGTTCTTTTTGAAGACATGCCCATCTGTAACACAATCAGTTTACCCACTTGTGACACCCCTGCACTGGCCCAGTAATCAAGAAGCCTCAATCCTCACCACTGGCAGTAGTGGGGGACGTACACACTGGGAATATGACAAGTACACACACAGTAAAGTGCAATTTCCCTTAAGAGCACACAGAGATCACAGTCAGTCTGGGGCTGGTTTCTCCAGGTTCCAAATAAGACTTCCCACTGGCACAGCTATAGAGTTGAGAAGTCAGATGAGTGGTCAAGCTAAGACTTCCAGCACCCTTTCTGTCCAACCAGTGCTTCATGCCCAAGTAGCTGACACATACACACTTTGAGATTTTATTTATACACACACACCTGGGAAAGGCTAGCACAGGTTTGCTAGCTATGTCCCCTTCTGCCCAGACTATAAGGTAGTTTTCACTGCCACCAGCCAGCTCCTTATCAGCTACTTTAAGGCCCTTAGCAAAGGGTGTCCAATCTTACTGGGAAATGCTGTTATTTAGCCAAATGGTAGTTTGACCAAGGCTATTAGGAGTGGTCTATACAGTATCACCAAACAGATATGCAAGTACTCTAAGAGCTTAAATTCATCTCACAGATATCGGCCACAATGATAGGTTTAAATAGATTTAGCAATAAATAATAAAATAACAAGACAATACTCAGTAAACAAACACTTCACAGTTCAAAATCACAGAAAGTATCTAAAACAACACTGCACGACAGTCTCAAATAAATAAAGAAAACATATAAGGCATACTTCACTATACTCCTAACTGTAACCAAGAGAAATTACTGTACTCTAGACTTACTTACAGCAAGGTAAGTGAAGAGGTGGCAAGTGGATGTTCTTGTTAGGTCAAAGACAAAATACAAAATGCCTTTTTTCTCTCTCAGAGACTTCTTAAATTAATATCAGATATTACTACTGGGATACCTGCATCACTTTTGTCATCTAACCTTAGTTCCCAAGCTAAACCCCCATTGTTAGAAACTACTAGCATTTAACATCTCCCTGTGAAAACACATAAACAAGGGCCTTCTTAGATCTTTTGTCAAATGGTGGAAGTCGTAAAATAATTTGCATTCCTCCACATGTAAAGACAATACAAAAAAATTCTAGCTCTAGACATGGTGTCTGCTACTGCCCTGAAATTGAGAGAGAACATCTTTTATTAATGGTCCAGCTATAAAATATCTTAACCTCAACTATTCTTAAGTTTTGCAAGTCAATCTTTTATGTTCCAGTAGGGTACACTGTGAATACATCTTTGAAGCTCAGTACTGTACAAACCCTGTTCAACACATACTTTTGTACCAGCAGTTTGATACACACATAACCTACAGTTCTAATACATTTTTTAAGACAACCATATGAATCATGCTGGTATTCACAAATGACATATGATTATTTACAAAACTCCAGCTGGCTGGGCTGGCAGTATTTCCTTTGTCACACCACTTTTTAGCAATCTGCATACAGACTGCAGAATACCTCAGATGAACAAGATAGCTCTGAAATATACAATCTACACAAGTATGGGTCTTGGACAGAGCCCTGTGGGACACCCTGACTCTGACCCAGAATTTCACTTAATTGCTTTATGATACTTGCCATGTCCTATTTGTAAATCATGCATCTATCAATCTTATCAAAAGTACATCAGTATCTAGTTGTTCTAATTTATTGATTGGTGTTCTGTTTATCACCCTGTCAAATGCTGAAGTTAAATTTATATAAATGATATCACAGCACAACTTTCATGTGTAGCTATTATATGTATATAGATCATGTTACAGAGAGTAATAGATCTATTTTCATCATATGCATGCTGACACATGGTTTCAAGTCCCAGCCTTTCCAGTTCTGACAATAACTTATCCAATATTACCTTCTCCATTATTTTTTTCCCAATCATGAAAATAGACTAAAGGGTCTGTATGACCCGGGGTTTGACCTACTCCCCTTTCCTTTAAAGGCAGTTTTAATAAGTGCATGTTTCCAATCTTGAGGAATTGCCCTATATTTATGTGTCCCAGTAAAAAATAGATATAATGGTACTGTAAGCTCTTTCTGAAGTGTTCTCAAGTCATTATTAATCATGTCTCCACCCTGTGTTTTGTTTGGATCTTGTTTGCATAACTCTTTTTCAATATAATCTAATTTGATTTTAGTATCAGAGATCATCCGGATGTCACTATGGCAACTTATCACCCCCTTTTGTGGAACCAAACTGTTCTGAATAAAATTTTGTAAATATATTTATTATCTGTTGTGCTTGAGAATTAATTTGAGAATCTATGCAAAGTTTATCAATTTGTATGTCTTTACTCCTTCCACATACTATGTGTATAAACAATGGTTTCCTATTATGCTTAATATCGTTACATAAATTTTCTTCCAGTTTTTCTGATCATGTCTCATACTATGCTTAATTTGCACGGCTTGTTTATTTCAGTTTTTGAGTTGTACTTTGATCTCTCTTTCATTTCTTATATTTTTTGTCTCCCACCTTAATCAAGTATATCTTCCTTATATTGTGTGCCTAGATCCTAATGTTAAACATGTTTTTGATTTATTGCATTCAAGCAATTTCAAAAGTTTTATTCCTTCAGCAGTTTCTTCCACTGAACGCATCACTCCAATTAGTTTTACATAGTGACCATTTGCTTTCATATAATATGTCATTAATTTTCTGTGCATTGGTTTGCATTTTAGTTTGTCAGAATTTTCTAGCAGCAAATTAACCTTTATAATCCCATGATCACTGCGCATAAACGGTGGTAAAACTTGACATGAAGTAAAGTACAGTTTTGTACCTACCATAAATGTAGATGTTCGAAGATCCACATTGCTGCAGTCCTAACACTTGGGTAGTCCGCTGTCCCAGTCGGCCCGAATACCAAAGTATATATATCCTCAGTCTTTTCTTGCCCCAGATGTCAGAAGACCCTAAAAAGATAAGGCCTAAACCAAAAACACCAAACACTCTCCGCTAAAATATATATATATACAATATATACAAATTTACAAGAGTATAACCCACCCACACAAACACAGAGGGAAGGAGGGACTGCAGCAATGTGGATCTTACATCTACATTTATGGTAGGTACAAAACTGTACTATGTTCTTCATACCACATTGCTGCAGTCCTAACACTTGGGTAGAATCCCAAAGCAGAGGTAAGGAGGCTGGCAAATCATAAAGAAGCAGGAGCTGTCAACATGCCCTGCAAAATAGCCGTGGCAAAACCAGCCCTAGATTTAGAGTAGAGAGGAAGGTGGTAATGCTTAGAGAAAGTATGCACTGAACTCCAAGTAGCTGCCTCCAAAATATCCTTAGTTGCCACCCCTCAGAAATGCTGTTGAAGTGGCAGTAGCCCTAGTGGAATGAGGCCTAATCCCAGCTGGAATCTCCTTGCCATGATGGGAATAACAAAATGCAATGCAAAACCCAATCCACTTAGAAATAGTTTGTTTTGACACAGGCTTGCCCTGAGAACTCAAAGCAAAAGAAACAAACAACTGCTGAGACTGCCTAAACTCCTTAGTCCTGCTTAAATAATAACGAACTGCCTGTGTACATCTAAAGTGTGCAAAATCTTTTCCCTTATTTTGGGGATCTGCATAAAAAGTAGGCAAATGAATAGTTTGGTTCAAAGCCACACTAGAAACCACCTTAGGCATAAAGGAAGGATTAATCCTTATGGAAAATCAAAAGGCTCAACCGCCATAAGGGCCTGCAATTCAGAAACCCTTCTTGCAGAAGTAATGGCCAACAAAAGCAGTCTTCCATGACAAATATTTCAACTCGTTTCTCCAACACAAAATTGAGATCCCAAGCAGGAGTAGGAGCTCTCGTGGGGTCTTATATTCTTTGCCCCTCTAAGAAATTGCTTGAACAAAGGATGAGAAAACAATGGTGGGTCACAATTATAGTGAGCTGAAATTGCTGCAGCATGAATCTTAATGGAAGAGAAAGACAAACCTTTGTCCAATAACTCAGTCAGATATTGAAGAGCCACACTCAAATTAGGCTCAGAAACCTCCAAATTCTTTGCTGCACTCCAAAATAAAAATCTCTTCTATTTTTCCTTTCCTTGTACTAGGTCTTCTGGCTTCCATAATCACATTCAAAACTTGTTGAGGAAGTTGAGACCTGCTGTGTTTCAAAACAGAATATGCCAGGCTGTTAGATGAAGAGAGTGAAGCTTGACATTGAGTAGATGACCGTCCCTCTGAGACAATAGGTGTGGAATCAAAGGTAAAGGCCATGGAGGCTTCCTTACCAGACTCCTCAGTAATGGGTACCAGTGTTGCCGAGGCCAATCTGGAGCTATTAAAATCATCATTGGCTTGTCTTGTCTGACCTTTAGAGTACCTTTGGGAGAAGAGAGGGCAGAGGTGCATACACACATGAAGATTTCTTCAACTGAAAGAAAGAGCAGGCACTTTACAAGCTGTGTGATGAAACCTGTTTGTGCAAAACTTTGGCAGCTGGTGGTTTAGTGGAGAAGCAAACAGATCTATGTCTGGAGTTCCCCATGACACTGTCAATTTCCGAAATACATGAAGATCCAGTTTGGGATCCATGATTTGTCTGCTTAACACATCTGCTAAGGAGTTCTGTGCTCCGGCAGAAACCTTGCCTGAAGAGTTAGTTGCAAGCTGCCATAAAATCATTGCTTGCCTGCATAGAGGGTAAGAATGTGTTCCCCTTGTTTGTTGATGTACCACATGACAGTTGTGTTGTCTGTTAGAATCAACACCTGCCCTGGAAGAAGTAACTCCTTGAAAGCCATTAATGCAAACTGGACTGCTAACATCTCCTTCATGTTGATATGTAGATGCTGTAGTCTGGCAGGCCACTTGTGTTGTATCCACTTTCCATTCAGATGAGCTCCCAAGCTATGTCTGAGGCATCTGTCGTTAGAATCTGACTCGCCCTCTGGCGTCACAGAGAGTCCCTTGTTTAGGTGACATTCCTGAGCCCACCACAAAAATTCCTTTTGAATGCAAGGTATTATTTGAATGACAGTGTCCAAATCCTGGCAGTGCTGTGTCCATACATTTTGAGATACCATTGCAGCTTCCTCATATGCAGTTTGGCATTGGGAAGCACCAGAATACAAGATGCCATGAACCCTAAGGCTTGAAGGACTGTCCTTGCAGTCAGCCCGGACTGAAGAGATAGTTGATGGAAGTAAAGGAAAGATTCTTTTGTTTGTCCGGGGTTAAAAGGCCATCTGGGTTGCTGTATTCAGTCTCACACCCAGAAAGCACATGTCTTGAGAGGGTACTAGACTGGACTTTATTTCGTTCACAGAATACCCCAGGCATCTTAGCACTGCTATCACATATTCCAAATGCTGTAAAAGGTCTTCCTTTTCTTGAGCCAGAATCAGGCAGTCGTCCAAGTAAGGATAGATTTGTATTCCTTTTAGCCTGAAGTAAGCTATCACTGGAGCCAGAACCTAGATAAGCCAAAGGGCAAAATGCAGAGAACTGATAATGAATTCCCAGCCTGAAAAGGCAGATACTTCCTGCAACTTAGTCTGATAGGTACATGAAGGTAAGCCTCCTTGAGATCTAAAGTTACCATCCAGTGATCCTTGCCCAGCAGAGGTAAAAGCTGTTGTAACGTCAACATTTTGAACTTGGGAATGTCCAGATAAGTGTTGAGGATAGATAAATCCAAAATTGGTCTCCACGTGTTCCTCTTCTTTGGTACTAGGAACCCTTTCTGGCACAGGAACCGCTGAATGGCCCCTATTTGGAGTAACAGCGTAAATTTGCTTGTGAGCCTCTTTTCTTTGTAGAGGAGGAATGTCTGGCATGCCTTTGAAAGGAGGCAAGGTATGGAAATAAAACCTGTAACCGTGGTGAATGATATCCAATACCCATCTGTCTTGGGTAATTAAACTCCAATTTTCTTTGAAAAGTGCCAGCCTTCCTCCCAAAGGTGCTGCCAGGCGAAGAAGCACTGGCAGCTGAAAAGGCAGGTCATTGGGTCTGAGGACTGACCCCTGCCCTCACCAGAAGACTGAGCAGGTGAACTCCTGTTCTAGGCCCCCTAGACTGGGAATCATAAGCAGGATATGTCCATCCCTTAGTAGGCCAATTTCTACTAAACTGAGGCTGAACCTGCAAAAATCTTTAACAGTCTGCATAGACTTAGCCTTGTCCTCCATTTTCTTTAAAACAGCTTCCACAGAAGAACCAAACAACACGCCAGACTGTAACGGAGCATCCAAAATCCTTGTCTTAACATGCTCAGCTAAATTCTGATCCCTTAGCCAGGCGTGCCTGGCGTGCCAAGAACAGAACCAGTGGCAGCCACCCTCAAGAGGCCTGCACAGCATCAAAACCACATTGCAAGGAATGCTTACCCACCTGTTCAGACACATGAACTAAATCCTGCAACTCTTTACACTCAATACCTTAGCATCCACCTTAGACTTCAATTGTGAAAGGAGATAATTTTGATATTTTAACATGTGGAACTGGCAATTCAAAGCCCTCATGGCTAAAGTGGAAGAGGTATACACCTTCTTTCCCCATCTATCCAAAGCCCTTGCCTCTTTATCAGGAGGAACAGGATTTTTAACAACAGAAGCCTTAACACCTTTAGGCCCCTGAGAAACAGTTTCTGGGTCTGCCCTAGGACTCTTAAAAAGATACTTATGAGCTTCAGGCACCCTATAATATCTATCTGGTTTAACTGGGGCAGGAGGCAAAGAATCAGGGTTCAGGGAAGCCTCTGCAAAACATCTTCCACCACATCCAGAACAGGAGGTATAGCTAAAGGCCTATGCTGGGGTAAAAACAAAATTCCCTAAGCCTCTTCCTGGAATCAGAGAAATCTTGGCCTTCCCATTTAAAATGCTCCCTCATGGAATGAAGAGTCTCTGAAAAGAGAAATCCTCAGGAGGAGAAGCCAAGGAGTAGAATCATCCACATCAGAATCAAAATAAGGAGGATACTCCTGCAAGTCTTCAGCCAAGACTCAGGAAGCCTCAACACTGCTCAAAACTCTCAAGCTCAGGTTCCACCCTAGGCCTCTTATCAGGAGGGCATAGAACCTCTAATCATAGTAATCAAATCTTCTGCCATTTTAAGCATATGTTTCTTAGGCAAAGATCCTGAAGAAGTAGGAGAGACCCCACTGAAGATAAACCTGGCCTGCCTCCCAAAGAAGCCTTGGAAACAGAAGGAGGGCCTAACCACCTTAGGAAGAGAGGAGAACAGCCACCTGAGAAGCCCCTTCAGCCTGGCCTACCTCCTGAGAAGACACATCTTGTAACAGTAAAGTCTCTCCCTGAGACTCCAAAGAAACTTCTGGCAGAACCTCCGGCTCCACTGAGCCTTCTAAAGAACCGACGTCCGGGACTGACGGTTCTTCCAACCTAGGCTTTACTGCTTTGTCCTTGCGCTTTTTGGGCATCCGGCGGCATTTTATAATTACAACGCTTCCCAAAACTAACCTGGCACAGTCTAACCTTCTCTTTATAGTGCTTGTTACATCTAGCACAAGAGCGACATCCAACAACGTCGTGCTCAGGCCCTAAACAAGGTATACACAAGGTATGGTAATCCCTATGAGGTATCTGTTTCCCACAAGAAATACAGTTATTTACTTTTTCTGACATCCGGTTAAATACTGAAGCAAGAAAACAAAATATGGTACTTAGCCCACTTTGATTCGGTCTGAAACTCCGACTTCAGAAAATTTCAGAACGCCAACCTGCACTCGCAAAACTGCTTCTGCATCGGACCATGCGGCAAAAGACTGAGGATATGGGTCATGCGATTTGTACCCCTGGCGCCCTGACGTCAGACTAATGCGCCTTGACCGACGTCAGCCATATACTTTGGTATTCGGGCCGACTGGGACAGCGGACTACCCAAGTGTTAGGACTGCAGCAATGTGGTATGAAGAACATCAGTAATTTCTTTAGGAACACAATGTCTAGTATGTTATATTCCCTGGTAGTTTATTTTATTTATTTTATTTTTTTTACATTCTGAAGTAATTGTTGTTCTTAAACATATGTTATGAATGATTTTCTTATTAATGTTTTTGAATCAATATTATTCCAGTCAATTTCTGGTAAATTTAAGTCCCCAGCCACTATTATTTTTCCTCCTGCGTTTCATACAAGAAATGTAGGAGTTCTTCGAGGTCATTGGTACTTCACGCTGGTGGTCTTTACACTCCAACAATTGTTATATGTTCCAGGGTTGTCTTTACTGTCACAGTTATAAACTCTATAGTACTATCACTGAATATGTAATAATCATAGGTCTCATAACTATATTTAATCCCTATCACCACACCTCTATCTAATTTTTTGTTTGAAAGTCTGTTACAGTAAAACATTATACCCTGACAGCACTGGTTTCCAGTCATTGTTCTTTAACCATGTTGCACAGTTATGTGAGAATGTAGCAGACTTTCCAATTTAAAAAAAAACATTATTATTAATGTGCCTGTCAGAGATGCATCAAATGTTGCTTTCTGTGAACTGTTAAATGTTCGACCTGGCAATAATCCTGCCTTATGTTTGTCATATATTGCAAAATATCTGCTGCAAAAATTCTCTTCTCTGATCTTGACAAGTGCATGCCATCCTGTCTGAACATGTGTGCCTAAAGTTAGGCTCTGATGATCTACACATTTCCATTTTTTAAACTGGGACTTTTTTCATTTAGGTGTTTACCAAAAAAAGTATTTTCATTCACAGTGACCTAACTCTCTTTTCAATATGTGATTTGTGAAAAATACATCCAAAAACCAGTACAAGATAAGTTATCTAAAAGGGCTATATGTTCCTAACAGAGTTCTTATGGATGAGATCATTTGTATCGACATAAATAAAAACAGATCCATACTTCCTTACATTAAGGCTTTCTAAGGCCTGTCTCACATCCTCTATTTTTGCTGCAGAAAAACAAAGCATTATTCAGTGTTCATTATCTTCTCTGCAAATATAAGCATCAGTTTTGAAAAATCTGCAACTTCCAATTCTGAAATATCTGCTCTAGCAATTATTAAAAAGGAATGAACTTTCATCACCACTAATCTTATTAATCCATTGCTCATAACATTTGCAATCACACAGTTCTCATCCAGCAAGCTTTGTACATCCACATGTTGAGTCATGTTGTCAACACCTGTCTTTCTCCTCTTTTTTTCTTACAGTGATGTTCTTCAATACTTCCACATTCAGTTTTGATTTCTTCCTTTTCACTTGCCCCTTCCCTTTTTTTTCTATCTTCTCTTTGAAAAATTATTCCTTTTTCTGTAAACTGATGGTCTTTCGACAGAAAAATGCTATCATTCCCAGTAATCTGTGTTACATAACAAAGCAGTGCCCCTTTTAGTATGTATTCTCTTTGCTTTACAGACATTCTTCTTCTTCTAACTTGATATTTTTGTGAACGTCTTCCTTTTGTTTTTAATTCCCTTCTACATTATCTGAATCCTCAGATTGCTGAATACTTGTATCCAGAATTCTAAAGTTGTCAGTGGCATTATCTTATTTCATAGGAGTTGAGTGATCTTTATAGACAATAGACACTTCATTTCATAAATGTGTTCTGTTTGCTTTTTGCCGAACATTATCTCATCAGTCCACACACTAATATATGTGGCAACAATTTTTCAAGCTGTACCAATTTTACAAGTGCAATTCATCACCAGTAAGTCTAGATTTACTGCTAAAAATGATAAGCAAATCATCCAACTTTTTACATTTTGAACACAGATCACTGGTGTTATCAGGTGTTACCTTTAAATATACATAGCATTTATTACACTGTACAATATAGCATTTATACACTGTACAGTATATTTGTGCTTTGGCAAATCAGTATTGCCATACTAATTTAAGGAATTCATCTTCAATGCAAATGAATAAAAAATTCTATTTATAGGTTCATAGGTGTGCACTGGGCTAAAGGCCCTGGGGCTGTACAAGCCTAGCCCATAGAATTACCCTGGCAACGTGCCACTTGATCTTAGTTCCCAGCCACTGGAGTGATCCCTGGGGTGAATTTTCTATTTCCCATCCACTCATCAAAATTTCTCTTGAAGAGGGCCAGTGAGGTGCTCTGCTTGACATGCATGGGAAGTCCATTCCATAGCATGGGCAGTCTCTGGGTTATGAACCTGTCCCTCTAGCATGTTCTGTTGATTGTGGTAATGAGGTTGAGGTCTCTGGCACTCATAGTGTGGAGGGACTGGGATTTCTTTAGATGTAGCATTTCTAACAGAGCTGATTCAGACATGGCTTTGTAAGTCAAGCGGAGATCGCCTCTAAGTAGGCGATATGAGACAGAGAATAGTTGGAGTTTTTTTGTCTGTCCATATAGGACAAATATTTAAGGCCTAGGATCCTCTTTGTGAGGTACTTTTGTGGCCTCTGTAGTTGTAGGTGTTTAGTGAGGTACATGCCAAATGGGGCATTGTACTCAATGATTGACCTAATGAGGGAAGAGAGTAGAGGGAGTCAATGACCTCTTTCTTCTTGAATGCAAAACCCTTAATAATGAGATGTGCCACATAGAAGGATGTTCTGAACACAGTGGCAATTTGGTGGTCAAAAGAGAGGTTGCTGTCAACTTGTGTTCCCAGATCTCTTAGAATACCTTCTGTGTTCAGTGTACTACCATCGATGTGCTAATTCATGGGAACTGGGTTTTTCCCAAAGGGGATGACTACACATTTTTTGGCATTGAGTTTAAGGCCATGGTTCTGACACCAGTCAGTCTCAGTGAGGCCTTTCTGTAGGATGTGAACATCACTCAGGGAGTTAATAGCTCCCAACTTACAATAGTCTGTGAACTTTGTCAGCCAGAGTCCCTTTGTGCTGGCCTGGACTTCAGAGAAGTAAATAAATTGGAGAGGACCCAGGACCGAACCCTGTGGGATTCCACTAGTGACTGGTCAGCAGTTTGACTTGGAGTCAGCTACTTTCACACTATGGGTTCTGTGAGCCAGTTTGCAACCCACTTAGTGATATAGGGGTTGCTGCCTAGCTTAGTGGAGTTCTTCTATGATCCCCGAGTAGGGAATGACATCAAAGGCCTTGGCCAGATCACGGTAGGTTGTATAAACCACCTTGCCTTCATCCATAGCTTTGGTAACTGACTCAAAAACGTTGAACAAGCATGAACTACCCCTCACAAACTTAAACTATGTGGGATCCAGAGTTTGGAGACTCCCTATAGCCTTGTTTATTAGGTCCATGATGATGCATTCCATAGCTTTGCATATCAGATTCATCAGGCTAATGGGGCAATAGTTCCCAGGGTCTGTAGTTGCTCCTCCTTTGTGGAGAGGGATGACTGTAGCAGTGCGCCATGCGGTAGGGACAAAGCCTGAGGTGAGGCTGTGATTGAACAGGGTACACAGGTGAGGTGCAAGTTCACTAGTTCACGTAGAACACAGCCAGGGATATTGTCAGGTCCCATAGAAACTGTATTTTTGGCCTGGAACAGTGCTGTTTTAACATGTGCAGCAGTAATACTGGGTGCCTGGCAATCTACTGGTATTGTGACTGGTCCCTTGGGGGGGGGGGGGTAAAGTTGGCACTGAATCTGTTGGCCAGTATATTGGCAATATCTGTTGGCTTGGCATAGGAGGTACCATTGTGCAGTAGCTCAGAGCAAATCTGGGTATTACCATGGAGATTATTCACATAACTATAGAAGGCCTTGTGGTTGTCTCTACTATCTGCTGCAATTCTGTTTTTATAACTAGCTTTAGAGGATTTGATGAGGGATCTCAACCTTTTGTTGAGGCTGATAAGTTTTTCCAGTCTTGGGACTTCACCTTATTCCTTATCAGTTTCCTCCTTCTGTTGTAGAGTTTGTTTATAACAGGGGACCACCAGATTAGCTTCCTTTTTTTGAAGGAGTGCATCTTGGTTATGTTGGGTATGGCGTGATCCATGCATTTATGTACGGGTTCATACAGTGCATTGGTGTCTGATTTGGTGGTCATGTAACTGATCTCCATTTGCATGGGTGTGTGAAGTTAGCCACCTCTGTTGTTAGGAGCCCAAAGCTGGCTTTGGAGAAGTTTTTCATGGTGGTTACCTTTGCGAGGGGTGGGGGTGGGAGAGATGTGGATTTCCAAGGTGATTCGATTGTGGTCAGATCTAACCAGGGAGGTGTTGACTATTGGCGCAGAGCAATGGTTGCTCATGTTAGTAATGAGCAGGTCAAGGATGTTGCTACCTTTAGTGGAGGTAAGAACGAACTGGTCTGGGGCAATAGAATTAATGAATTCCAGGAAATGTTCGGCAAGTGTACTGGTACATGGTTAGTTTTCCCAGTTAATGGAGGTATAGTTGAAGTCACCCAGTATGAGAGTGTTAGGTTGGACCCTAATATTCTCTAGGGTGCTTAGGAACATGAAGTGTGAGTCTTGGGACATGGTTGGGGACCTATAGCAGGCTACATCCTGAATCGCTGTCTTACCCAATGTTAGCTATACCTGAAGTATCTCAGATGCGTTATGTTGGGCTATTAGTCTGGAGGTGTTGGCATCTTTTAATGAATATGGAAACACCACCACCTTTGGAGCTTCAGTCCAAGTTCTGGGGCCAATAGGTGTGGAATGAGTGATAGCCTGGTAGTTGCAGGGGTGCTTTCTGCTGCCCTGAACCACATCTCTGTTACGGTGCAAATATCGATGTTCACCATTTTAAGGAGTGCTTAGAGGAAGTGCATTTTGAGATTTAGGCTTCTAGCATTGAGCAGCATGACCCTCAGATTGCATTTGTTTGTAGCTGTTAGAGTGGTAATTTGGTCTTTGAAACACCACCTAAAAAAGGCACTATACGGGTGGCAAGAGCCATGGCCAGTATCCAGAAGCCCAGGGGTGACAGATGCAGGCCATCTCTGGCAAAGCATCAAGGTCTGTCAATCATGTCATCCCAGGCAGACACTGGATCCCCTTAGAATGACACCAGAAACTTGGCCAATTGCTGAAATTAATCATTTTCTGCTTCTACTGTGGTATCATTCTGGGTGATGGTAGGATGCTGCTCAGGGCTAGGGTCATACCCGCCTGGGCTACATAATCAGAGAGCTCCTCCATGTCTCTTTTCATGTAGTCCAGGGAGGTACATCTCTGGTCATTCACACCCACATGCACAATGACAGAGTCATATTTGTACCTGTTGTTGAGGGACCTAAGTGCGTGCATTATGTGGCACACCCTGGCTTATTCAACCTAGTGAGTGGGACATCAGTGTGCCTCGCTATCGTGTCATCTATGACTAGTTTGTTGGGCATGTTGTTTTAGCTTAGGGGCTTTGGTTGAGTGGCACGATGTTTAGGAGAGCTGTGTGTCTCATGATTAGTGTTGTGTTTTGGTGGTTTAGTGCGTTTCTGCCTTGGAGGTTTCTGCTGTTTGGGTAGATTTTTTTTGGGAGCCCCCACAAAGGTGTGTGTGTGGTTTGTATTTTTATGTGAAGGCAGTGCTGGTGTGTATTCTGGAGGGCTGTGTGTTCCATGTGGTGTGGTCCAAGTGTTGACCTTCTCCTCTTGACCAGCTATTCCAGTCTTCGCGTTTGGATATATATGTGCATCTCTCACAAGTCTGAGTGTTGGGAAGTAAGAGGAGAGTGTTGTCTGTGCCAGAGGCAGTTGCTACACTGCCTCAGGATGCCCAAGTTCACCAGGTTAATAGGAGAATGCACAGGGAACTGACCTTTAGACATGCCTGGAAGGGTGGGCATTAATAATAAGTACTGGAGCTGTTTCCTTGTATAAAGTTTAGTGCTGGCAGCAGTTTTGTGTGCTACAATAATTGCTACAAGAAGTCTGGTAAAGTGCTAGAATAATAAGCTAGCAAAAGTGTTGATCAGGAAAATTAGAATGGGCAAGATCCCTTTCTTCAGTGGAGGCCCTGGGAGAAAAACTCCACAAAAGAACAGTGAATTTATAACGAACAAATTATAACGTTACTAATGGCACATTAAATCTAGAGCAATCAACAGTGACAATGGATTTGGAACTTATAATTAGACCATAGTTGACAGAACATTCAAAATTGGCTTAATGCATTCAAGGAAAATGTGTGTATAAGCTATGAATTCCAAGTTAGGTAGGGAGGAATAGAATGAGATGTGATGAAAAGAGACTAATGGGGAAGGATATGGACATAAGGTGAGAGAGGAAATAATTATGGCGATTGTGAAGGGTGAGACGTATTATACTGTAGTGTAAGAATGAGTGGCAGGAGACTAGAGGTGTTGGATGCATACTGAGTAGAATGGAAGAGGGTGTGAAAGAGAAAAGAATGGATTGCAGGTTTGGTAAGAAAGAGAAAAATGGGGGGGTGGGATTGTTTACTGTTGGATGGAATTATTTATGATGGTAAGAGTGGGTAGGTGAGGTTATAAGAATGGAATTTAGTCAGGACTAGAGCATGAGCATAGCCAGGTGTTCAGGTGCTTTTTGAAATGTTTTTTGAAATGTGAGGGATTAGCTGCTGTGATAAGGTGAGGGATAGAATTCCAGATTTTGGAGATACAGTTGGAGTAGAGAGAGCCGCCAGAGCGGTTATTGGATTTGGCATCTTGTAGGAAAGATTTGTCTAATGAATGAAGGTCCTGTCTATTGGTGTAAGGTTGCAGAAAATGTTGGAGAACAAGGGTTTTATCTGGCTGGTATATAAGGTTGGGCGGCAGTGATAAGCTGGGTATAGGTTAAGTGATGGTGTAATTCTAAGCAGTTTGGTTGTTGAAGCACAGTGCAGTGATGGGATTTGTTGCAAATATGGCTATTTTGTCATATCAGGCTTCTAGTTTTGCTATTTCTTTAAGTTGGTTAGTACTGGGAAGGTATATAAGAGTAAAGAGCAGATGAGTTCTGGCAGTTGACTGTCTGGAAGCATTGGTAGGTTATGGTTTGATTCTATATAGCGATCTTAGTTTCATGTGTATATTGTTTATAATCTCAGATAGCTGTTGGTCAGACTTCATTTTTTCATCACTTATAACACAAAGTAGTTTTGTTTGATACACTGCTGCTATGATAGTATTGTTGGAGGAACACAACTTTTTAGGTCCAAAGAGCATTAGTTTAGTTTTTTTTAGCTTAAGGGTCAGTTGTGAGTTTTTTTTAGCAAGGACACCACAGCTGAGAAAGACCATTACATCCTTTCTTGAAGTTATGGCTGGGTAGGTGCAGACCAGATGAGTGTAGAATCATCTGCATATTGAAGTTAATTGGTAAAGACACTCAGGAGAAGCGGTCCTAAAATTGAGTCCTGAGGAACTCCAATGATGACTGCTAAGAGTGGGGAAAAATCTTGGTGCCATTTAACTGCTTGTTGCCGACCAGTTAGATAGTTATGGAACCAAGAGAGTGATGAAAGATAGTCTTCAAGTTTTCACTAAGGAGTTTCTGCTGGGAGACTGTGTTGAATGCTTTGGATAGGTCTAAGAAGATGGAAGACATTAGTTTTTCTTTATTTCTATTGGTTAATTGTATTTGTAAAATTTAGAAAGGCAGTAGTTGTACTTTGGAGCGAAAACCATGTTATGCATTTTTAGAAGGTTGTTAAAAAGAGATAGTTCATGAGTTGGGTATGAGACCACTTTCTAGTATTTTGGATATGACAGATAGTACTGCTACTGGTCAGCAGTTAGAGCAGTACAGTGACAGTACTGCTATTGGTCAGCAGTTTGAGAGTTCAGTACAGAGATAGTACTGCTATTGGTCAGCAGTTTGAGAGTTCAGTAGCGAGATAGTACTGCTATTGGTCAACAGTTTTTGAGTTCATTAAAGAGATACTACTGCTATTGGTCAGCAGTTTGAGAGTTCAGTACAGAGATAGTACTGCTATTTGTCAGCAGTTTGTGAGTTCAGTACAGTTGCTGCCTTTGTGTAGTGGGATGATGCAAGATATTTTCCAGATTTTGGGAATATACTTTTCTGACACAGAGTGGTTAATAAGAATTGAGATAGGATAAGAAATAGCATCTGCCACAAGTTTAAGGTATTCTGTAGATACGTTTTCAGTTGCTAGGGTTGTAGGTTTTAGTTTGTTGAGCAGTTCTTTTTATTGCGTAGGTTTGGATGGGTTTAAATGAGAAACTGTCTAATTTTATTGGGTGGAGTTGGGATAATTAAATGAGTCTGGCCTTTGTCTTTAGGAAGTAATAGTATTGAATTAGTAAAATTTATGTTAAATTGTGTTGCTATACTGTCTGCATTGTTTGTGGTTGTTGAGCTTGGTGCAGGAGATTGGCTAGGCTGAAGAATTTTTTTTTTTTTGTATTGAGGATGAGAATTGCTTAGGATTATTTAAGTGTTCTTGTTGAATTTTGATATAGTAGGGTCATTTGTCTTGCTTGACCAGGATTTTAGATACGTTTTAAAATTGTCAAAAGTTTTTAGGTAGACTTTGGTTTTATTAGCATGTCATTGTTTCCAGGCTTTATTTCTTTGTTTAAACAGCTGCTTAGTGTCTTTTGTTAGCCAAGGAGCAAAATTTTATTTTACGCTTAAGGTTTTATATAGTGCTAATTTGTTTAGAATGCTTCGGAAAGTGGTATTACAGTAAACTACAACAGTATCTAGGGTCAATGTTTTTAGTGGGGTCCAGTTACAGAGGTGAAGGGGAGATAAAGGTTTGTGCATTAAAGTATTTCAAGTTGCAGACTTGTTGATGTGTGTTGGCTCAATGGGGGCCTCGGTAGGTATGTTGGGAGTTGGTCACTAATGCTGTCTGGGAGGCATCCAGTGAGATAAGCATTTGAAGGTTTGTGAAGACCCATTCTGGAATCCATTGTCTTTTAGTGGATTTGTCTACTCTGGTTGCAGATTGTATTAACTGGGTGAATACCTATGCATGTTTAGGAAAATTATCGGAGATTCTAAATTACAGGATAGCCAGTCAGTGTTGAGATCTCACATTAAGATGGTTTCTTGATGAATCTTTAAATACGTTCATTTGAAAATATCCTCTCTATTAGTTAAGCTGTTGCTGGGGGGCATACTGGTCAACTCTCAGTGCAAGAAATCTGAACAAGGCCTGAAAATATGGGGGGACAAAAGCCCAAAAATAGCAACAGAGTTTAAATATAGCTCTTATAAACTTAGAACGTTGTTAGAATAACAGTGCTTGTGTTAACATGCATTTTGTGATGGACTGAAAGTCCGTAAATCAGATGTATGTGATTACTTAGTGACTTCAATCTTCAGATCATACCAGTGATTTGCTAGAAAACCACCAATTTTATGGGGAATAAACCAAAGATATGAGGCAAAAATCTGAACATTCTGCAAAACTCTGGACAGTTGAGAGGTATGCTGGGGGAGAACATATATTCCTATAATGGTAAATATTTATTTGAGTTTATTTTGAGTTTACTAAATATTATTTCTGAGTTGTTCAGGTCTAGAAGTTCTAAGTGAAGATTATTGTTACATATAATGGCTATTCCCCCTCCACATTTGTTTATTCTATCGAGTCTCTGTATATTATAAGCTGGGAGTACAATTTCATTATTCTTCCTTTCTGGGTTTAGCCAGGTTTCAGTTAGTACTGCAGTGTCAGGGGAGTATTGTAACTGACTGGCGTGGAATTGATCTATCTTATTTGCTATGCTCCTGAGATTCATGCTGAGGAGCAATAGGTTAGATCCTTTAGGAACAGTATCTATTGCTGCATGGGGAAGAAATACAGGGAGGTTATGAAGGTTTTCTTGTATAGTTTTGGGGCCAAGATTTGGATGAATGTCACCTCTAAGTTTGAGGTGAGATACTAAGAGTAAGAATTAGTTTGACAAGTTTATCATTAGTTTATTATACTTGAGGATATTTTGGGAAGTGGGATATAGGCTTACATATCTAAACGAGGTAGCAGTAAACAACTCGGGTGCTATTTCAAAGTTTATGGGCTTTGTATAGTGTGGGTGAGGTTCAGAGTTGGTAGTTGAGGAGAGGATTGTGGATAATTGTCTTTGATATGGTGTTAGGTGAGAAGATAGAGTAAGGAGTGTGAGGGACATTATGTATGTGAAAAACATGTTCAGGTCATTTGAGGAAGAAATTAGTTTTACCAGTGTTGAAGGAGTAAGAGTTAACTGCTGAGCTAAGTGGATAGGTGGTGTTTAATTTCTTTGACAAAATAGCAGTTTTGTGATGATGGATGACAGAGACGGGAGTTGAGGGGTTGGAGTACTGTAGCAGAAGGATTATTATTTAGAGAAAAGTTGAGAGGGAGATTAATTAGGGGACTGGGAAATGGGGTCATATGAGAATTGTAGAGGAGAAGGGATTATGTCATAGTGGTTTATGATGGGTAATTGATGGGTGTGGGATGGTAAAATAAGTATAAAAGTACTGCGGTGGGTGGGAATTGTGGGTAGGGGAGGGGAGTGGAATGAGCCCAAGTGAAGCAAGGGAAAACAGCTGGATGAACCTGTCCACAGTTACATAGTGCAGAGAATTTTGCTGCACAAAACTGCCAGCAAGTGAATGCAGCAGGTCAATGCTAAGAGTCCATGACTGCAAGTAGCTTTAAGTTAGAATGACTTATGTTGGGCACATGTTGTTACTTTCACCACTTGAAAACAAAGACTACTACTTGCTGTGGTTCCGAGCAGTCCTGTCCTATATATGTTATGTCATAGTCAGAGTCAAGAAACTGAAAAAATTCTATTTGATAGAATATGGGTGAGTATAGTTTAGATGTGAAGAGGGTAATTAGGTGGGCAGGTAGATTGAGTCCTAAATTTAGTGTGAAGAATGGATTGGAAAAACTAGCAGCTTCATTCCATTTAGTGTGCAGGGGACTTCACAACTTCAATTTTACAAGTCTTTAAAAGAAAAAAATAATGCAAATCAGTCATAGAATTCAGAGAGAATTCAAATCAACTTCCATGAGAAAATTCACACAAACTATATACAACTAAATATTAAAATACAATAAAGTTGTTGCTCTGACCATACAAGTCGTGAGAGTCGCACAAAAGCTGGGATGCTTTTACATAGTGCAGAAATGTGTGCAGCAGCTTCAGCTCACTATTGCTCTCAGCTGCACCTCTTTTTAACAGTAAAGCTCAATAAATCAAAAACCTAGACAGATTGTTTAGATAAGCTTTGGATTTCCCTATCTGAAGTCTGTGTGAATATATAGCTGACTAGGATGTCTAGAGTTTGCCTGTCTAAAGACTATCCCTATCTAACAACTAACAATGAACATTAAAGGTAAAACCACAGATTATAAACAAAAGAAAATGATCTTATCTACAAGCAATCCCTTCCTTCCTACAGTGAAAATTCAGTGGTAACAAGAAATAAAATATAAAAGCAAATAAGGCTTCTCTTAGAAGGCAACTGCACAGTCAATCACAGACCAAGACAGGATTGTTTAGTTATACTCTGGCTTGTCCTCTGTGCTGTGGCTGTGTGAATTTACACCTTCTGATGGATAGAGTTTGCCCGTCTAAAACCTATCCCTTTCTTACAAATAATAATTAAAATTAAAGGTTAAAACAAAACATAAATCAAAGTAAATTTTCTTGTTAGCAAGCTATCCCTGCTTTCCTATAAATGGTGAAAAATGTAGTAACAATAGAAAATTAATTCAAATAAAAGCTTCTTTTACCAAGCTACCACACAGTCAATCACAAGCAAATACAGGATTGTTTAGGTAAGCTTTGGTGTGTGTGTAATTCAAGTTCTCAAAGATTTGATGCCGAGGCCTGATGTCTACCAGACCTGGTCCTGTAAAATGTGGTCACTGCTGCTGCCCCCCCCCCCAATAGGTGCCAGTTATTGGTCCTGAATGCTTATGACAGGACATCATTTTTAGCAGGGTTAAAATTGTCCAGCTTCTGCCATCCACTGTGCCTTTGGACATGTAAAACCTACAAATGCAAGAGATGTAGCTCTTCACTGCATGCTGCTGAGACTGCCAGGAAGGATGAAACTGATGCAGTGGCTATCTAGGTATATCATAATTTATAGGTGATGGGACAGCTATGGCGGTATATCATACTATAATCATAGGGGAACACATACAGTTGTTGTGCCTGTTATACACCGGTATATATGCGCTGACTGTAGGGACCAGCTACTACTTTATTATGACCTACTGTTATGTACAGTGGAAGGCATCAATCTCTAGTGTTAAAATTAGGGGTCATCACAGGAAACACAAGTGGCACAGGTAGACAGTACTTCAGTAGGAAAGATACACACCTATAGACATAAAAAAAAACCGATGTACTCGCAACAGCATATCCTACCATACATACTATATACAGGGTGTACTCTCTCTCCATAAAAAAATGGCAGTCATGTACAGGGGAAACCTGTTCTGATATCATGGAAACTCCTGCTGTCAGTATGGTCTATGTACAAATAACACATGCATTATGTAAATTGGATAAGGGTGCCCATTGTTAGGAAGGAGCTTACTGCAGACTATGATCATAATGAAACTCCTTAGAGCTGCTTATAAGTCCATAAAGGTGTGCTTGTTCTCCAAACAATGTGGCACGGACAGTCAGCATAGCTCTAATGGTGAGTGTGAGCTAGCATAGCAAATGGTAATATGCTCTCTAACTCTGCAACATTATACTACTATGCCTGATATGCAGACCGATGAGGCCAAGTAACATGAATATTTATGAATCTCCTTACTTCACAGGATATGTGACTGAAAGACTTCCCATGGCTGCACTCTTGTATAGGACATTGTACTTGCATAGTGTTATTATGGAGAGAATCTACCCTATCCACAAATCAGAAGTCACAGAGTATGCATGATTAACACACTACTATTTAACCCCTCAAAAACATAGTGCCATTGTATTTGGATTTTAGCACAACAGCAGATTCTGCTGCTACTGCCAGTGGAGTATACTGGTCTGGTTAATCTCCTTCTCACACAAAAACAAAATACAAGCCACTCAAAATTAAGAAGCTGAATTCAATTTATAAGCATCTGGTGTCTCGGCATTTCGCCTTCAAGGATAAATTACAATCACGATACAGATCCTTTTATACAGCAATGCCCCCTACTGATTGGTTACACTAACATTTCAAATACACTCTTCCTTACAAACATATACATTTGTTTCCGGGGTGGCAATTTAGTTTTAATTCATGTGGGATGGTATACATTTTGGGTTGTGGTTGTAGGAAGGTTAAATGGTATGTGGGACAGACTAAAAGAAAGGTTAAGGTTAGAATTTTGGAGCACTTAGGTGATATTAGGAAGAGGAACATTAATAGCCCCGTTGCTGAGCACTTTCACTTGGTCATTGGTGGGTTGGATGACACTGTTCTTTTGTGTGTTGGGTCAACCCTATAATATGAGAGGGGATTATTTTATTACAAAGCTGCTTAGGTTGGAAACCAGGATGATTATTAATTTTGGCACACGGTCTCCAAGGGGTCTTAAGCTTGAGGTTAATTTGAATGCATAACCTGTGAGTTTGAACTGCACAGTGAGATAAAACTGCAATATTTGAATGTAGTCCCAATGTGTTCTCTGCAAGTATGGTGTCTGCAAGGTCACAAAATACCAGAGGCAAATTCAAAAAGACAGACCAGCAGACTGTGGCCACAGTCTGCTGGTCTGCCTTTTTGAATATTTTAATGTGTCATTATAGAAGAAAAAAGGTTTTGGAAACATTTTTTGTACAAGGAAGTTATAAAAAAAGCACAGAATAAGACATGAATCATATTGCCGTTCACAGGAAATGGGGTAGAATAGCAACCAGATAGGTCTACTTCTACTGACAAATACTAAACAGTATAGATATATATAATATATATATATATATATATATATATATATATATATATATATATATATATACACACACACACACACACACACACACACACACACACACACACACACACACACACACACACACAAAATGCATAAATAGACAGTGATAATGATATACAGGGTCCCTCTCTGGTTCTAAATTGCTGTTGCTCAACATATGTTTAATCAACAGCATTTGGTCAATTAAACAGATGGTTGACAAGAGCAGGAGAGTGACAGTTGCTGGGTAGGGAAATATTCCCTTTCCCTGGAAACTGTCTGCCCATTTGTCTGTGTTGTTCAGTGGGTTTCTATCTGCGCCTGCAAAGTGACCTATCCCTCATTCCTTCCAGTTTTTTCTTATCATCCTTAACCTATCTATGTATAAAGCAAGAGGTATGCTATCCACACAAAAAATGGATGCTTTTCTCTGCCTTCTCTACAACCTGTATTTTCCTATATACCCATTTCATCATCTATTGTGCAGCTGATAAGTATCCAGGCATGGAAAAATCATGCAACACTGTAACTAGAAATACAGTACAAATATGTATCATTATGCATTGCTTTGTGCCATCCTGCTGAGGGATACAGTATTACAGGCAGCATTACCTCTATATATGTTGTTTCATTCTAAAATGCAGTGGTCTGGAGGTCATACTTGAGGATTCGTTAAACGGCCTAGAGGCTATACTCCATCAAAATATTTTATTTGAAATTCAGAGACTTTTTTGAGGCGATACTGAAGAACTCTTCATTGGGTAAGTTGCACGTCTCTGAACTGCTGTTACTACCATGACATGTGGTTCCATTGCTGATCTGCACTTTGCAGTAGCTAACTGCTTCAGGTGCATTGTGTAGGTACAGGAATCCCCCCACACCAATCACTATTCCCCCAACACACACAAGTACACATTCAAGCAAAAGCACGCACATACACACACACACTCCATAGACCCCACACCTGGCCCTGACTTCTTTGCCAATGAAGTTATTCCCCCCTGAACTCCAATCTATGTACTAATTGAAGTGCCATTAAGGCATTAGAGTTTAGAAAACTCTGTGATGTCTAGTACTTCCCCCCATGTCCGATCCACAAGAGTTAACAACTGCCTTTCCAGCTCAAGTGTAGTATGCCTGGGGTCTACTATAGAACAGCGAACAATGAGATGATCGAATGCTGTTACATCAACCCCTAAATATTGAACCGGCAAAACAGCGAATTGCTGGAACAGTGATTTTTTTCCCAGGGGAAAAAAATCGTTGGGCCATTGTCCAGGTTGTGCCATTTCCTCCACTGTAGAGCAATCTCAGATTTGGTATATTTAAGTAGGGGGGTGTGCGGGGGCACAGCCCCCCACTTTTAGTGTTTAGTGTTCTTTTTCTTTCTTTTTTTTTTTTTTGGGACCAGTGATTTTTTTCCATGGGAAAAAAGAAATCAATGTGCCGGCAATTTGCTGTTTTGGCAATTTGACGTTTAGGGGTCAATATAACAACATTCGATCATTTGATTGTTCTTTGTTATAATATAGACTCATATGTCTGGGGGCTAGTACCCACAGTCCCAATCCCCATAATAGTTTAGGTGTCAATGCGATACAAGTGTAGTATGTGTGGGGGCTAGTGTCCCCATCCCCGATCCCCATTATAGTTTAGATGTCATTATGATACAAGTGTAGTATGCCTGGTAGTCAGTCTTTCCCTGTCCCCTGTCCCCTATGATACTTTAGGTTCCATTACAGCACTGGTGTACTATGCTTGCTGGCTAGTGTCCTTCCTCCACACTCCAATCACAATAGTGCCATAGATGCATATGAGACTAGTGAGACTTATGGATGTCTCATTTCCACGGTCTGCAGATGGCCACCTTTGTGCAGAAGGATGACTGTTTATTTATGACAATAAGCAATGTATGATTACTTATCCTTACACTACTCACAGTCATAAATAAGCATCGTATTTCACAATGTTAAAGAAGCTACTAATTATGCCTTCAATTAGTATTACAGTATTTACTAGCCTACAGTCTGTTAGCCACACATCTGTATCCCTGGCAACTTCACCTCTATTATCTATACATGTGTTTTTGTATATACTCTTCATGTATTCAGCATTCCTAATTCTGTTAGAAATTGATGATGCAAACACTGACATGATCATGGAAGTCTGGTTTTCTCTTCTGGTATCATATTCATGAACTCTATGATATTATTAAAATCTCCCTTATAATAACCGTCTGGTTATTTTCACTTACAGCATGTATTGTACTAAATAAGCATTATATAGGATAGAAGATATGTTCAGTGGGTCCATAAAGACTGTGCAGTACAGTTTCTCCCTCTTCATTTATAATTTTGTTAATTATCCATCTCACTTTTTGTCATGAATGGTTTCCATAAGGCCAAGCCAGACTCTGAAAAATTAATATTAGTACCTCTTAAAGGATCATAGAAAGTTACTTGGCTATTGGCCCTGAGGCCCTTACAAGCCTAGCCAAGAATTTAGCCCATGTTCCAACAAGTCAGCACCATATGTCACTGTCCAGCAGGGACACAGGTGGAATCCCAGGGGTGTATTTTCTGTTCCCATTCCAGTTATCCAGGTTGCGCTTAAAAAGAGATAATGAATTACTCTGATTTACGTTGAGAGAGAGTCTATTCCACAAAAGGGGGAGTCTCTGGGACACAAATCTGTCCCACCAACAAGTACTATTGATGTCACAGATCAGGTTGAGGTTGTGAGTATGGGTTACTCGAGTGGAGCTTGACTTGCGGATATGCAACAGTCCAATCAGGGTGGGGTTTGAGACTGTTTTGTATGCCAGACAGAGGTCACCTCTGAGGAGTCTGTAGGAGAGTAGAGGGATAGGCCTTTTAGCCTATCTGTGTAGGGTAGATGTTTGAGGTCCTGGATTCTCCAAGTGAGGAACCTCTGTGGTCTCTACAGCTGCTCCATGTGCTTTGTGAAGTATTGCACTGAATAATGGGTCTTATAAGGGAAGAATACAGGGATGTTATGACCACCTTGTCCCTGGATGAGATACCCTTAATAATGAGGTGGGCCATATAGAAAGCTTTTCCATACAAAGCTGGCAATATGGTGGTCAAAATTCAGTTTGCTTTCAACCTGGGTGCCCAGGTCCCTCATGGCTGACTGCATGCTTATGACCTTATCATCAATGTGATAATTTGTGGGAACATCACTCTCCATGAAAGGGATGATGATGGATTTTTTGTCATTCAGTTTGAGGCCATGTTTCTGGCACCAGTCATTTGTTTGGATGAAACCCTCTTGGAGGATATCCACATTGATGACCGCATCCACCTTGCAGCCATCTGCAAACTTGGTCAGCCATAGCCCACTAGATTTGTCCTGCACCTCTGAGAAGTATGCCCCAAACAGTAGAGGCCCCAAGACCAATTCCTGGGGTACACCACTTCATAAGAGTCTACCACTTGAGGTGTCTTTCCCTATTTTGACTAGGTAGATTGTATCAGTGAGCCAGTTTGCTACCCATCTGGTAACATATGGATTGATGCCTAATTATACCCGAGTGGGAAATAGTATTGAAGGCTTTAGCCAGGTCAAGGTAGGTGGTGTGCACCATCTTCCCCTCATCTATGGCCTTAGTGACTGTCTCAAAGAAGTCAACCAAATTTATAGGGCATGACCTCCCCATGACAAAACCAAACTGTGTAGAATCAAGTGTCTGGAGGTTGCCAGTTTCCTTGTCCATGAGGAAAATAATACACTCCATGGCCTTGCAGATCAGGCTAGTTAGGCTGATGGTTTTACACTTTCCTAGATCAGTGGATGCTCCACCTTTGTGCAAAGTGATGGCAGTAACTGTCCTCCACTCAGCTGGGAAGAAGCTGGTAATCAGGTTTTGGTTGAATAGGGTGCCTAATGGTACTGCATGCTCCTGCCTGAGTTCATGTAGGATGCAGCCTGGGATGTTATTGGGTCCCATGGAGGTTGCATTTTTTGCTTTAGACAGGGCCATGGTGACTTGGTCCCTAGAGACAAGGGGAGGAAGGCAGTTACTGGGGATGTCCAGTTTTGCTGATGGGGGGACAGAAGAATGAATTTTTCACTGAACCTGTCTGACAGCAGGTTGGCTATACGTACAGCATTTGTGTATGTGGTGTCCTTGGCCACCAGTTCTGAGCAATATGGGTGCTTCCCTTGAGATTGTGGACATATGTGAAGAAGGCCTTGTGATTGTCTTTAGAAGATGTGGCGAGTTTGGACTCTAAATTTGCTTTGGTGGGATTTCACTAGTGCTCTTATTTGCTTGTTCATGCTAAGGAGAGATTGGTTCCAATTAGGCACCTGTTCCTTCTTGGTCCTGGACAGCATTTTTTTCCTTTTATTATAGAGTTTATTTATTGTAGATGTCCACCAGACAGGTTTACTCTTACTTGAGAATGATTTCATTCTGTCTGGTATTTCTGATTCCATACAGCTATATAAATGCTCATATAGTACTTTGTTACAGCTTTGGATATATGTGCCAGTTCTTATGGAGGGGAAGGGAGCTGTAAAGCTGTTTATACCTTCTCTCAGGAGGCTGTAAATCAGTTTTGGAGAACTTTTTTTGTTTGACCCTAGTGGAGGGGGGGGGGCAGCAGGGGAGATGGTGACTTTGAAAGTGACTGCTTTGTGGTCGGATCTTACCAGGGATGATGACACTGTAGGGATGCTGCAGTGGTTACTCATCTTGGCTAATACCAAGTCCAAGATATTTTCACCTCTTGTGGGGGTATCAACCAACTGGTCCAAGGCATTTGCACTGGTGTAGAGCAATGGTCGCCCATGCTAGTAATGGCCAGGTTAAGGATGTTGCTACCTCTAGTGGGGGTAAGAACAAGCTTGTCCAGGGCATTGGAATTAATGAATTCCAGGAAACGCTGAGCAAGTGTATTGGTACATGAGTAGTTTTCCCAGTTAATGGAGGTGTAGTTGAAGTCGCCCAGTATAAGTGTGTTAGGTTGGACCCTAATATTCTCCAGGGTGCTTAGGAATGTGGAGTGTGAGTCTTGGGACATGGTTGGGGACCTATAGCAGGCTACAACCTGAATTTCTCTCTTACCTAATGTTAGCTGCACCTGAAGTATCTCTGATGTGTTATGTTGGACTACCAGTTTGGAAGTGTGCGCATCCTTTATGAATATGGAAACACCACTGACTTTGGAGCTCCTGTCCAAATTATTGGTCCTAAAGGTGTGGAATGAGTGATAGCCTGGTAACATAAAAGTTTGCTTGGTTTTGTTAGAAAGCAAAGTTTGTTAGAAATGAAAGTTTACAATGAGCTAATGAAAGGATATCTATGAGGTACACCACTAAATCAAAAACACAAGAACCTTTGGGGATGACCCATTGTATCATACAATGGCCAGGCTAATCTCTCTTTTGAGGGAATTTAAATGACATACATTGCAGACCCTCACTCTGTTTTCAAAGTCAAAGTAAACGTTGTCATTTAGAGCTACACAAGTGTAGCCTAAATGAAATTTCATGCATCAGCTCAATTCTTGAGATTACAAAGGAAAGTGAAACAGCACACACAAGTAAAGGAATAAACATATCTAACAAATACAATACTAGTCCCAACACATGCAAGAAAAAGCAGAGGCATTTACCAGTATTCATATGAAAAGAATACCCTCCCCTGAGTTAAATTAACTACCCAATTTAAAGTGAAACAAAACTTTTGAAATGTCTAAGTTATTCGTCTAATATTGCACTTGAGTGAGTTAAATAATACTGACTATGGATATAATAAATAAATATTCCACTTACTTGGAATATATGCAAGTATATATTACACAGATAAATAAACATTGATTTATTATGTGTCCAGACCCCCCTGAGACTAGTGCCAGAGTTCAGATGTCTAATCGCCATAGGGTAGAAACTGTTACTAAATCTTGTAGTCCTGCAGCGGATGCTGCGATATCTCCTGCCCGATGCCAGATGCTTAAACTGTCCATGCGCAGGATGCATGTTGTCCTGTATTATTTTGGTGGCCTTTTGGATGCTTCTTGCAGAATAAAGATGTTGTATTGATGGAAGACTGGAACCTGTTGCCTTCTCAGCAACCCTCACCACTCTTTGTAGTGCCTTCCTTTCTGTAACTGTGCAGCTTCCAAACCACACTGTGCTGTTGTAGGTGAGGATGCTCTCTACTGCACCTCTATACAAGATGGAGAGAATATGAGGAGGAAGCTTAGCTTTTTTCAGCCTTCTTAAAAAGTGGAGGCATTGGTGCACTTTCTTGACCAATTGGCTGGTGTTTACAGACCATGAGAGATCCTCTGATATGTGTACACCCAGGAATTTCATACTCTTAACCCTCTCCATACTCTCACCATTGATCCTGAGTACTGGGTGGTTTGTCCTCCTTTTCCTGAAGTTAATTAATCTCTTTGGTCTTGCTTACATTCAGGTCAAGGTTGTTCCCCTGACATCAACTGATCAGAGATGCCACCCCCTCTCTGTACGCCCTTTTATCCTCCTTTGTGATGAGCCCCATGACTGTGGTGTCATCAGCAAACTTGATATGGTTGGACTTGTGCTTAGCATAGCAGTCGTGGGTCAGGATGGTGAAATATAGAGGTCTGAGAACACATCTCTGTGGAACCCCAATGTTAATCGTGATGCACTTTGATGTGTTCTTACCTGAACACACCCTCTGTGGTCTCTCAATCAAGAAGTCCAGGATCCAGTTACAGATGTGTTTACAGATTCCTCAATGTGCCAGTCTTTCTATCAGCTGCATTCTTACCACCGTATTAAATGCAGAGCTGAAGTCTGTGAACAGTATCCTCACATAGTTATCTTTGCCTTCTAAATGCTCAAGGGAGATGAGCAGTGCTACTGATATGGCACCAGCCATGGATCAATTAGCTCTGTATACAAATTGCAGGGGGTCAAAGTCAGGAGGTAGGCATGACGAAAGATGCTTTTTGATCAGCCACTCAAAACATTTCATAACTGTATGTTACAGTGACTGTATTTGTTTGGGCTGGAGGGAGTGTTTTTCTTAGATAGGTTTCATAAGCTCTTCTACAAGCTGGGCATGGGAATGACAAGAAGTATAATTGTAATGTGTTATTATATGTGTGCGCGCGGGGGTGGGGCTTTGCTGAAGACACAGAACAACCTGGCAGCAAAACATATTTAAATATACTGTATTTAATAATTACATGCAAAGTGACTGCTTCATGGACATTTAGTGTTTTTAATTTACATTAGAGGCAGTGTTCCCCAAGAATAAAATACAGTAGGCTTAATTATATATACACAGGTTATTTGAACTTAGGACATTATATATTCTGTAGATATATATATATATATATATATATATATATATATATATATATATATATATATAGTGTACTTTCTTAGATTACTAAGTAAAGAATTATTTCACTGATTGAGATTGTGTGACTGAAGTGCAGGTATAATAAAGTATAGTGTGCTTTTAGTGGTGACTCTGCATTGCCTGTTCTTTTAAAAATTCCAAAATAAAAAAATGTTAATCTTCATTTTCTTTACAGGTCAAGCATTAACTCCCTCATCCAGAAACAGTCAACAAAACCTAAATGTCCTTTTCAAGGATACTTAAATCCATGTTGGCCACAGTATTGACTGATGTATTTGTTTGCTTTTGTTTATTTTTATTCTCAGATCCTATTACAAAGTCATGTGTTGCTGTACTTTTCATGCAAATATGGTTTATATTTCCCATAATGCATTTGCACTTCACCATCCTTAGAATTTGCAATCTTTTTGTACTCCGCAAACATAACAGTAAGATGTATTAAGAATGACAAAGTTAAGTACATCCCAAACGAGTACATATGATGAAATTGAAAAGACATGGTTACAGTAATCCATGAAGAGCAAAATACAATGCAAACTTTTATTTCAAGTCATAATTATGGGTGTTCTGTGTAACTAAAATGTATGGACTCTTTAGCTTATTCAATGACAAGGATTTAAACCACCAAATTAACCACATATTTCATTCTCACAGTAACAGTGGAGATTATTGTTCAATTGAATCCATCCTAAAGTCTTGCTGAGAACCTTTGCGAAGTGGACCCTGCTTTTCAGAAAATCTTACCAAGACGACACTGATATATAGATTGTATTTATATAGCATATATCATGGACAGAAGTAGATTAAAAATTAAAAAAGACAGCTGGGGTGCACATGACCCAGGGTAAAAAAGTGCCCAATCCTGGTAGGCACACTGGTGCCAGGACTGGAAAGGATGACAGTGTAGAATCCTCAAAATATGGAAACATTCCTAAAATGGGGCCAGGCCTGGCCCAGGGGGAGGATGCCCCCCCTCCGTTGTAGAAGGAAGTAGTAGTTCACAAAAATTACAAAAACTGATAGGCCAAAGAAGAGCCATAAAAACGATAAAGTAGACAATTGAGGATAAGAAAGAAATTCTGTATTGTACTATTATGCAACAAGCCCTGGATTCCCAGACATAATATATACAAAATGATTAAGAGAGAAATTAGAGGAAAGAAAAACACTTCCACAAGAAAAACTGTCAAAAGCTTTAAATAAAAATGCGTATTCATTAACAGCAGAGATTTGTGAAAAATAGTATATAGATCAAGAAACTTTGATCTGTTTTGAAAAGAAGCATCTGAGGAAGTGCAAAAATGTAAACAGCAAAACCTAGAGATTTTTGAAAAGTATAAAAAAGAAATATGGACTTGGGAAAGAAAGAGATCTGATATGGTGCAATATTTATGCAAAGGAGAAAGCCAAATTAATCAATATAAAGACGCCAGCCCCAACTATATTCAAAGAGAAACATAGGCAAATGCATCCAGATATAGAAAATTTCACAATAAAAAAAATATAACAGAGGGAATGTAGAAAAGATTAGTAAAGTAGAAGTTAAAAAAATATAAGTTGAAGTTATGGAGTGCCTGCGAAGTGAAGGATTTGGTGTAGAAGGTCTAACACAGGTTACATACAGCATGATACAGTAAGTCCCCAAAGTAAGGAGAAGCAGAAAGATCAGGACACATCTGAAGAAGAAATATGGACATAGGAAAGAAAGAGACATTTAATATGGTGCAATATTTATGCAAAGGAGAAAGCAAAACTAACAAATACAAAAAGAGCAGCACCAAAGATATGTGAAGAGAAATGCAGGCAAAGGAATCCAGACATGGGCAACTTTACAATACAAAAAAATATGAAGACAAAGAGGAAAAGTGGAAAAGGTGATTAGTAATGGAGAAGTTAAACAAATAGAAACTGAGGTTATGGAGTACCTGCGAAGTGAAGGATTGAATGCAGAAAATCTAATTCAGAAAGCACCACAACAGGATTGAGCAATGGATATCCAAATTAAGGGGAAACCAGTGGAACAGAAAGCATTTGGTCAGGTGAAATATGAAGATATTCTGGAGCCTTCCACAGGAAACCAGTATAAATGTTCAATGTATAAATATGTGCAATTTCTGATGCATATAATATCAAGAGTTATTGAATTCTTGTGAATATTTTAGTGTTTGAAATGCATTTTTGTAAGGAATTTTTATGCAGTATGGTTTGCTTTAAGCATTAATTATGTAATTAATCAATTAAGTAGGTTGCTGTATAAAATTTGTGGAGAAGAGTGGATTTTATCTGAAGAAGTTGTTTTAACAACGAAAACGTTGCTACAGTTGTGATACGTTAGAAATAAACTGTTTTCTACAGGAGCGTGGTCATTGATTTTTGAAGGGTTCGTCTTCCTTATTGTGAGTAGGTGTATTCAGCTGGTTTCCCTGCCGGTTTGCTGCTTGTTTTCAGTGGATTTGTTGGTGCTGCAGCCTTTTGATTTGATAAATATTCAATTGAAGCCTGACAGCAAGGAAAGGGACAGGAAACTGTGGAAACACTGATGCAGTCAATGTTGTGGAGTGATAAGCCATTGATTTCCCATATGACAGAGCAATGGATGGCACAGGATGAAACTGAAGAGAATGTGCCACAGGAAGATGCTATACAACTTTTTACAGAATGCCCGCAGGAAATGAAAAACAAAAAATATACCCTCAGTTTAGAAGAAACTGAGCTAAGAGAAGAGTTGCTTGATTTAATAGACTTAGACATATTAAGATCAATGAAAGAAACAGACTAGAAAAGGTCAATAAAACCCAAAAAGTCAGAAGTTCGATAAAACAAATGAACACAGTAATTAGGACTGTCCACAGAGATCCATGCGATATGACAGAAGTAAACAGGATATATTACTGTACAGCTAAATTAATAACTGATAAAGTTCTACCACAAGAACACAGGATAGTAAGGGAAAGGAAACAGAGAAATCAAATACCATCATGGAAGTATCGAACAGAGAAAAATATAAAGCAGTTAAGACAAGAAGTGTCACTGTTAGAATATAGAAGAGGGAACAGATCACTAAAATGCTAAGATAGATAGATGTAATAAAAGCAATGCACAATATTAGAAGAGACCAGGATCCATCATGCACTATCACAAATAAACTAAAAATCTCAGTGCATGCAGACTACTTAGAAGATACACAGATAAATATAAAGGAAAAGTATAAAATAATCAATTTACTGGTGACCCAAAAAAGTTTTACAGAGAACTGGGAAACAAGGTAAAGGAATTGAAAAAAAACACCAAAAAGTGAATAGATACATTTTGGAGAAGTATTTATGAAGATCCTGTGGAACATAAATATGCTAAATAGATGTAGTAAAGAAAGAATAAGAAGTTTAAAGGTGCAGATTATGAAATGGGATGAAGTCACAGCCAGAGAGATTGAAACAAAGTTAAGAAAAGCCTCCAATTGGAGAACACCAGGCTCAGATGCAGTACCTAACTTTTAGTTAAAAGTATGAACATCTTTGCATGAAGATTTAGCCATAATTAAGAACTATTTATATGCACACCCTGAACAGACACCAACCTGGCTAATAACAGGAAAAACAATGCTCCTACCCAAGAGTGAACCTGCAAGCTATCCTAAAAATTATAGACCAATAACTTGCCTCCCGATGATGTATAAACTATACACGGGAATTGCTAGCGACAGAGTTTATAATCATTTAGAAGAAAACTCAAAAGGGCAATAAAATAAAGTCATATGGAACAAAGGATCATTTGTTGTTAAATAAAGTCAGAGCAGAGAACTGTAAAAAGGGGAAGAATCTAAGTATGGCATGGATTGACTACAAAATAGCATTTGATAGTTCTTAAAAATGTACAAGATACACCCTACACTGATAGACTACATTACAGTGACCATGAAACGGTGGCAGACCACTTTGCAATTATGCCATGAAAAGGGACAAATTATTATCCCAAAGATAAAAATTCAAAGGGGGATATTCTAGGGTGACTCTCTGTCACCGCTACTATTCTGCCTTCCCCTTAACCCATTAACCTGTCTACTTAACAGCTTAGGCCATTGGTAATAATTTGGCTCCTAGAAAACAAAGTGTAAAGACTTCTCATCTTCTCTTTGTTGATGATTTAAAACTGTATAGCTCATCAGATGACGAACTGAAAGTACAACTGCACATTGTCAAAACTTTTTCAGATGATATAAGAATGTAATTTGATCTTGATAAATGTGCAAAAGCAACCTTTAAATCGGGAAAACTGCAGCACCAGGAAAACATCATTTTGGGACAAGAATGTGATATAAAAGAACTTGAGCAAGAGGCAGTGTATAAATAATTGAGAATTGATGAAGGATCAACAATAAAACATGAACAAATGTGAATAAAACTTAATAAGGAATACTTTAGAAGACTTAAATTAATCCAAAAAACAGTGTTGACATCTAGGAACAAAATCCAGGCTATAAACCAATTTGCTCTTCCTGTCCTAACTTACAGTTTTGGAGTGACTGGAAAGACCACAAAAGTACCTCACCAAGAGGATTACTGGCCTCAAACATATGTCCTATGCAGCCCGACTGGAAAAACTTCAGCTGTACTCAGTGGCATATCGCTTACTCAGAGGTGATCTCTGCCTGACTTACAAAGCAATGTCAAACTCAGAATTGATCGACATGCTTCACCTAAAGAAATCCAAGTCACTGCGAGCCACACGTTCTAGTGAGCTAAACCTTGCCACAATAATAAACAGTACATGCTGGAGGGATAGATTCCTGTCTCAGAGACTCCCCATTCTTTGGAACAAAATTCCAAATTACATCAGGCAGAGCCCCTCACTAACACTCTTCAAGAGAAACCTTGACGAGTAGATGGGTAACAGAAAATACACCCCTGGGATCACTTCATTGGCTCTGCTTGACAGAGGATCAGTTAATTAATCAATGGGGCGGCAAAAGCCGACACACTCTGGCTAGGCTTGTAAATGCCCTGGGGCAGATAGCCTAGTACCTACCTATGAACCTATAAAATGTGCTGGATAGATTATATAGGAAAACAAGAAGGATGTTTCATGCTCACCAAATGATTTATAAAAATCAGTACATACCAAGATTATATATTCCCCATTCCAAAGGAGGGATTGGCCTCCTTGAAACTGATTATGTGCATAAATCTGCAATCAAAGGACTCCACACATATCTGCTGACCTCACAAGACCCAAATGTAGTGAATGTTTTGAAACATGAGGAGAATAAATCTAAGATGACTTCTCTGCTTAATCTAGAAGAAGCATATCAGTGTCAACCAGGAATGGAAATCAAACCAGAAGTAGATAAAAATCAGGCAGCAACTGAATGTGTCAAAAAACAAAAGAAAGAATAGAAGGTGAAGGACCAGATGAAACTGCAAGAAATGTGGAAAATGCATAAATATAGTTGCAAGTATAGAAAACTTCTGGAAAAAACTCATGTTGATCCGGATTGAATGCAGTAATGGTTAAGGAGAGTGAATTCAAACCAAGAGATGAAAGGTTAATACTGGTGGGCCCAAGATAATGGGCTATGTATATGTTGGTTTGCAAAGTCCATGGAACATGTGGGAGAAATAGACAAATGTAGATTTTGTAAAACAGAATTGTAAAAAGTCGCATACCTTGCTGCTGGCTGTGACATACTAATTGCAGAAGGACTGTCTACTGAAAGGCAATGTGTCAAGACTAGGGACTGTGCAAACATTATGGTATTGAAGTGGCTCAAAAACACTGGAAACATGAGCCACAAAGTATCATAGAAAATGATGAAATCTACATCACATGGGATCACCCATTACCAAAAGTTCAAAAGATAGATGCTAGAAATCCAGATATAGTGGTCCATAAAAAGAAGACAAAAGTAGCATTGATCAATGAAATCACCACACTCACTGACCATACTGTCTTGTGTATAGAGATGCAAAAAGTCATAAAATATCACGATTTGCAGGCAGAAATGAGAGAAATGTGGAAGAAACATACCTAGACAGTTCCAATAGTAGTAGGAACAACGGATCTTGTAAAAAAGAAATACACAAGCGTATTTAGTTATGTTACCAATACAGCTAACTCCATACAAATTGCAGGAGTCATTACTGGGCACATAGCGGTTGCTCCATAGAGCACTTCTGGCTGACATCAATGATTGAAACAATACTAATTTCATGAACTTTTATCATACTTTGACTTAGGAATAGGGTCCATTCCTGTCATGGAATGAGAAACCCAAAAGAGTTGGAGGAATTAAAAAAGGGAGATAAGTATTTGACCAATATCCTTCAGATTAGTGCTACTATGTAAAATATTGTCATTGCTAATTTGAAGATGTGATAGCTCGATTCAGTTATAAAAACTTTTTAATTTGTGAACTATATATATAAACCACTGAAGAACAGAGCTGCACAAGCTAAATGCACAATATTGATGCAACAAAAAAAAAATTGACCGAGTGGCAGCAGGAAAAAGCTGCTAGAAATCCAGTTCCCTACTGAGATGAGGCTGCACAAAAGGATTTTATAGCAGTTAATACCAAAATGAGAACACGTTTATCAGAAATTATAAGGAGAAAATCCCTACATAACACATTTCTAGAGGGGTATGGATTTCCACATTCCTCATAAATATAAAAACACTCAAAAGTTGTGGTTATTCTATAAACTCCTCAAATCCTACTTGTTCAAAAGTTGCTGAGATTTTGACATTTCATGAAACTTGAAGGGCCTTTGTGAGATGCCAAACGTGTTATAGGAACTGCACTGGTCTAGTTAAATTCTGTATTAGACCACTTGTGTATTATGATAAAGTGCTTTTTAAGAAAAATAAAATGCCTGGTATGTGGTATGCATACAAGACCAGAGTGGGGGGATGAAAATGCACCTAGCAGATCAGCAGAGAAGATGCAGGGGCAGAGTATTAATAATGCTATGCAAGTCCACTCACATGTGCATCCAGCTGAAAGGTATAATGCATCAGAGTCACGAATAGTACAAGAGCTTTGCTATAAAATATTTTTTTCATCTGAGTGGCCAAGCAAGCAAGATATAAGGATAGGATTCATAATGTTGGTTACTATATCATTTAACACCACATAGAGACTGTGGCAAGGACCAAGGATTTGTTTGTGGCATTTAACTCTGTGGTAGATGATTTCACTAAATACTCTGCTAATCAGGTAAATATTTTCAGTTCAGCCTGCAAAAGTTAATAAGCTTCATTTTAAAAGGTTTATAAAGCCATAAAATCCTACACTACAAAGCAACCATTTGTAAATAAACAATAACATTTGCTAATAAACTGACCGAATCAAACCTATTCTTATAGACAACTCACCAAGTAAATGGGCATGACTTAAGGACATAACATTAAAAAAAATAGATTACACACTTGATCCAAAGGCTCCCCCTATGTTAGAAAAAGCAGGTCATCTAAAATCAATTTGTACTTTGTAGAATAGGATGGAATGTGTCAATATATATACATACATACGCACCCACATTCTAATTTTACCATGCAGTTAAGCATAAGAGCACATAAATAAATAGGAAACTGGAAACATTTAGCCGCTATGAACTGGTTGGCCAACAGTTGTTTTGTGATTATGTTAAGTGTCATATAATTGTTGTCACCCTTTTCCACTGGAACCAATAGATGTTAAACATGGCATATCGTGCATCTGTATAGATAGGCATTACTTTTCATCTGCTTCATTTTCGAACAGTGCACGACATAAAATTTGGTGAGCCAGTTATTCAATGCAGACCGGATTAATACATTTTTATTTATTTTGCAAGATATGTGAAGAACTAAACGTTTACTGGGCAAGACATATTTCAGTCAAAAATGTTCTGGAGCAAGAATATTGTTCCTACGCAGAGTGATATGTTAATTTACAAAAAAAACTAACTGCTTTGTGAGATGTACACATTCATCTAATTCACCCTTTGATGCAGGCAAAATAAACTGCCAACATAAAATGTGTCTTAATGGAAGTCTTACAAAAATGACATGTAAATGGTTTTCATTTAAGCAAATTATGATTGTAAATAATAAATCTGTTTTAATGGTAAAAATAAGTTCAAAACATTTAAGTAAAGAAAAAATATTATAATTAAAATAATGCTGAGCAGCCAGTTCCACTGATAAAGTAGGTTACTGTCTGACCTAAGTTAAACTAACTATTTACGCTTTAAATCATCCCCTGGGATTTGTATCTGCTGGCACAAACTATCTCACCAGGAATCTTTAAATAATTAAGTGCATTTATCTGATCAACAGCATGAGTAAAAAATGTGAAAGGTAGGAACTTGTATAACAATAAATCAACTCTACCAGCTGAAACCTAAGAAGACCTACCCCAGTAGGTGGAACTGAATCTGGAAGAATGAATGTAAAAGTTTGACAAAACCATTAATTTTTTTTAAATAAAATTCACTTCAAGCTGGGAATGGGGCATTTTCAGCTTAATGTACATTTTTGCCAGATTATGAGTAAAGCAAACTAGAACATGTGATACTGTTTTTGACAAAGGAATATACTGGCATCTGTCAGAACAATACATTACTTAAAAGTGTATGCATTTTTAAAAGGTAGCTACGTTCTTATAACTGCAGAGGAACATTTATTCAAATATGTCTATTCCCCACTTAAAAGTGTCAGGAAATTGTTAGAAACATCTGGCAATTGAAAGGAACCACACCTCTATAAATCTCTGATATGTTTGGATATAGAAAAGCATCCTTGCAATCTGAAACTGACCTACTACTGATAAATGATATCCTACACCAATCTACTACATAATGATCATATGAGGCTGCATTTGCCATCAAGGTTTATTGTTATCATTGTTTTGCAACAAAGCCTAAATAAAATCAGTGGGGATGTGTTGAAATAAGAAACATCAGATTAATCCATTTGACAAATTGTTTGGCTTCAGTAATTCAGTAGGTTTAAACTAGTTGCATTTTAAAGGAGATTTCTTTCAACCTCTGTCATTAACAAAGGAGTTATACAAATTCATGGAAGATGTGAATGTGATGCAACTGTTTAGGTCATTTTAATGCTGGTTTCAAGGGAGTCTAAGTTTTGTTGTTGGAAGAATAATTGGGTCTATATCGTATTGTTGAAAACTTACTTCACTGAATCACTATTTATCGAACTCACTGTTGGAACCTCTCTTCATCAGCCGTTTCATCAAACTTTTACATAGGGAAAAGCAATGGCTGGACAACCTAACACCTGTCACTATATTTTAAAAATTTTAAACCCACTTAAGTGGGGGGCTGAGACACCCACACCCTCCTAACTAAATACACCCACTCTGAGATCACACTACAGTGGGGAAAAGGGCAAATCCCTGATGATACCCAGCCATTGCTTTCCCTATGAAAAACTTTGATGAAACAGCCATTCAAAGAAGAGAGGTTTCAACAAAGTGAGTTCGATAAATAGCAATTTGATGAAGTAAGTATTCATCAATATGATACAGACCCGCAATAAGTATGTTTTTCAATGTACTGTAATTTAATAAGTAGCAGGTTTCCTGGTCTGCTTGGAAGGCTGCAATAAGTTCTTAAATTTCTCTTAGAAAATCATGTTATGTTGCTTTTTTGTATGCACTGCAGCCAATGATACAGGCAGTATGTGCTTTTCAAAACACTGTTTCAAAAAATCACACTAGAGAAGACTTCAGGAGCATGTATAATTTTAATAGCCTCTCATAACACATAATGGCATAGCTTTAACAAAACGCAATTAGATGCATGTTATATATGCCTCACAAAACAGCTTATGACATACATTTTTCAACCTGCAGCCAGGATCTGTCATGAAACACTCAGCTCTTGAGTTGTAAAGAAAGACAGATGCAGCTGTGGCAGTCATGCCTGTATCAAGTAACAGGCATGTATCTATATCTGTATCTTTATCTATATCAATAGTTCTCACTATCTCAATCTGTGTGTGTGTGTGTGTGTATATATATATATATATATATATATATATATATATATATAGATGGATCATAAGAATAGGCATGTACATGCTGTCCTCAGAGATGCACACTGCAAAATCTCATAAGAAAGACAGCCCAAGGAAAAAAATAGAAATTTATAGAGAAGAGCTGTCATGATGAGGAGTCAAAAGAGATGGGAGCATTATAAGTGCTCCGGGGGTATGCTTTTGGGATAGGTACAAATGCATGAATAAAGATTATCTCATAGATTTAGAAACTAACAGCACAATATAATAAGAGAAACTACATGACCAGTAGCAGCATTCAAGGTGGGATGGTGGCTAAGAGCTGTACTTAATGTGACCACACTACACCACACAATAGTGCAGACAGTATGTTACACACGAGCACATAATGAAGTGGGAATAAGCAGCATTATAAATGCAATGAGGGTAAACATTATGATGGAGTGATTTAGAACTATATAAAAGTTGCATGGTGAGTGGTGACCACCAGAGTAGCTGTTTATGGAAAAACCCTGTCCTGCAGAGACCGAGGCCTAGAGATCATGTTAGGGATAGCAGTGGTTTAGCACAAGGAGCTGTGCATTGTTGCTTAACATGCTAATATCCCCTATGTGAGATGGAATTAGTGCACTCCAAAGGCTGCCAGCCCAGCCAGATAAAATTATGTAAATAATTCTTTGTCATTTGGGAATAGTAATATTTGTATGCTTGTCTTACAAATCTAAGAAAACTATATGTTCTGTACTGAGCTTCAAGAATGTAACCACAGTGCACCCTGCTGGAAAAGATCTGAAATGTGTATAAACTACACACCTATGCAAATGCATGTGTTGATGATAAAGGCTGGAATATACAAAGTTAACTTGAAACTCTAAGAAAATAAGTAAAAAGTTTTACAATGTGCAATAAAGTTAGTTTATCTCAGCTAAGAGGCAGGATGTCTAGTGCTAGGGGCTTCTTTCTATTGTCTTAAGACAGAGATAATTACTAGGTTTCAAATTTAAAGTGTTTCTGTATTGCTCTGTGACTTCCTAGCAGCTGTACATCTGAGAAGTATTTTTGACAGAGATGTTGGTTTCTGTTACCGTTGTAACTAAGGGAAGAAGTGATAAGAATGATGTAATGTGAGCTGACCCAGCATAAATGTTTGATAGTAATTTAAGAACTATCTCAGAGAGAAAGTCAGGGCATTTTGTATTTGTCTCTGGACCTATAAACATCCATTCAGCACATGTATTTGACTTGCTATTAGTAAGTACTAGATTACAGTGATTTCTCTTAGGAGTTAGATAGGAAAATAGTAACATCAGTCTAGATGTTTTCTGTATTCATGTGAAACTGTCTTGCAATGTTGTTTTAAAGTACTTCCTGTGATTCTGAACTCTGCTCTCACTGTCTTGAGTTAATGAGTATTGTCTTGTGCTTTTATTTATTATTAAATATATTTAAACATTTTAATTGTAGCTGGTTTGTGTAGAGATATAAAAGCTCCCAGAGTACTTGCATATGCATTTGATGATACTATACAGGCCTATCCTAAATAGCCTTAAAAGTTCTGGTCACACACAGCATTTGGATAACAGTAACATTACACAGTAGTATTGGTCACCCTTTGGGAAGGGCCTTAAAGTAGCTGATAAGAAGGGGTTCTAGTGGCAGTGCTAACTACCTTATGGTCTGGCTAAAGGGGGATAGCTAGTAAACCTGTCCCAGCCTTTCCCAAATGTGTGCTTTTGTAGAAATTAAATCTCAAAGTGTGTGTGTGTGTGTGTGTGTCAGCTACTTGGCAGGGACACAAAGCACTGATTGGACAGAGAAAGTGCTGGAAGGTCATGGATTGGAACCCTGGCTAAGGACTTAACTCTATAGCTGTGCCAGTAGGGAGTCTTAGTGTAGATCTGAAGAAAGAGGGAGAAACCAGCCCCAGACTGACTATGATTTCTGTGTGTTCTTAAGGGAAAATTGTACTTTACTGTGTGCATACTTGTCATCCTTCAAATGTGCACATCCCTCACTGGTGTTAGTGGTGAGGATTGAGGCTCCTTGATTACTGGACCAGGGCAGGGGCATCTCATGGACCACTACTGTGAGGACAGAGAAACCATGAAGGTGCTGCTACAGCTCTTAGCGAGTGAAGGTGCTGCTACAGCTCTTAGCGTACTCGCATATGTATTTGGTGATGCCTGTACAGGCCACTCCTAAATATCCTTAAAAGTTCTGGTCACACTTACAATTTGGATAACAGTAACATTACACAGTAGAATTGGTCATCCTTTGGGAAAGGTCTTATAGTAGCTGATATTTAGGGGTTCTGGTGGCAGTGCTAACTACCTTATGGTCTGGGCAGAAGGGGGCATAGCTAGTAAACCTGTGCCAGCCTTTCACAGGTGTGTGTATGTGTAGAAATCAAATCTCTAAGTGTGTGTGAGCGTGTGTGTGTTAGCTTCTTGGACAGGGACATGAAGCCCTGCTTGGTTAGAGTGTGCTGGAAGCTCTTGGCGTGGAACCGTGGCTAAGGACTCAACTCTATAGCTATGCTAATGGGGAGGCTTATTGGGGTTCTAGAGAAACCAGCCCCAGATTGACTGTGATCTCTGTGTGCGCTTAAGGGAAAATTGTACTTTACTGTGTGTGGGTACTTGTCATCCTCCCAATGTGCACATCCCTGAATGGTGTTAATGGTGAGGATTCAGGCTCCTTGATCACTAGGCCAGTGCAGGGGCATCAAATATTAATTGTTTGGCAGTGGTGGGATAGCCACATCACATATTAATTGGTTGATAGTGGTGAGATAGCCACATAACATATTAATTGTCTTGCAGTGGTGTGGATTTTGAATTCCTGTAGCTTGTGTACAGTGATCACTGAAGGTGTTTTGTACTCTAAAGCAGCCACACAGTGAGCATTCAGAGTTCATATCACAATTGTTTTATTTCTTTTGTTAGCTTAGTTAGTCAGGGAGAGCAGGAAAGCATGTCAGCAGAAGACTATGGCAAGCTGACAAGGAGCCAGTTGGCCGAGATGTGCCAGGCTAAAGGACTGGTGCGTGGAAACCTGACTAAAGCAGAAATGATTACAGCTTTAGTCACAGCAGCAGCATCGGAGAACAGCAACCAGGAGGATGATCAGACTGGCTGTGGGGATGTACAACTCTCAGAAAATGGACAGCTCAACCTTTCTACAGAGGACTTAAAAATCCATCTGGAGCTAGAGAGACTTGAGTTGGAGGCCAAGCATTTGGAAATGGAAGCAGCAGAGACACTGAGATATCTGGAAGCTGAGAAGGAGGAGAGGCAGAGGCAACATGAAAAGGAGATGGTAACTCTTCGCCAGAGACATGGAGGCAATGAGAAAGGGAGTAAATGAACCACAGAGGCAACAAAGGTCAGTAAATTTCTTCCACAATTTACAGAGGTGGATAATTTTGATAGTTTCATTCATATGTTTGAAAGGGCATGTAAACAATATAATGTTGACCAAGGGCTCTGGGTACTGTTCCTGACCCCCTTACCCCAAGGTAAAGCTGTAACTGTTGTGTCCAAACTGCCTGATAATGACTTTTTAAATTATAATGTTGTAAAGAATTGTTTTCTAGAATTTAAGTTAACACCTGAAGCTTATAGAAAAAGGTTTTGTGAGCATAGATGCAAGGCAGATGAAAAAGTATATTTATATGTTGCTGAACTAAGCAGTTATTTTCATAGGTGGGTGAGTGGATGTCAGGTCACCACTTCTGAAGGGCTGGCAGACCTTTTGGTGAGGGAACAAGCCCTTAGCACTTCGCCTGAGGACATGAGGCTCTGGTCAGCTGATAGACAATGCCTTACTGTAGATGAGTTGTGGAAGAAGGTTGACCTATACCTAGCAAACAGGGCATCACTACACTGGAAAGGTACATCCAGTGCTGCTCATGGGTCTAAGGGAACCCATGCCAGGCAGCCCAGACTGCCGCACCAGAACCTGCCAGTAGCAGGGGAAGCCACTAGTCCAGGTACACATCCAGGACCTTGTGTTAATTGTTTTAAATGCAACCAGTGAGGCCATGTAGCATACAGATGTCCACAGAGACAAGGTGGGGAACAAAAGGCGGGAGATCCAGTAAGTGGGAAAGAAAAAATGCCAACAGTAGGTTGTCTTGAGACAATGAGGGTACCAAACTACCACCTTGCAGATGCCCTGACTGGGAATGATTTTGGAATGCAGTACCATGTGTTCATGCAGTTACACGCAGTCAGGCTTGGAGACAAGTATGTGGGTCTGGTAGCCTGGGGGAGTCCCAGACAGACCACACACTTGCAGCCAGGACTAGTGAGGTAGTTAATTCAGGGAGGGAGCTACTCTGTAGCAGTGAGACTGAAGGTGAGCCACAGCTGCTTCTTGGTACCGATGGTCCCTTGAACAGAGTGACTGCAAGGGCAGAGGTGAGTAGTAGCACCCAGGCTGACAGTGAGGCACTGCTGTCAGAGGATACCAGACTTCCTGTGGAAGGGGAGTTGGAAATGGTTACAAAGAGAGAGTTGAGACTGGCTCAGCTCTTGGACCCTACATTGCAAGGCCTGAGGGAGGTAGCTAGTGAGGCACCTGATTCTCAAGGGACAGGGGAATCTGTATACTGGGACAAAGGGTTACTGTGCAGAGAGTGGACCCCTGAGGGAGGGCTAGAGGGTGAGAGAGTACAGCAGTTGGTAATGCCTAGAGTCTATCATCTGGCATTTCTAGCCATAGTCCAGGGTATTCCCTTTGCAGGTCATATGAGCATAAAATGTACAAATAGACATATTATGCAGAACTTCTATTGGCCTGGGATTTCCAGAGATTTAACAGGGTACTGCAGGATCTGTGAGCAGTGCCAAAAGGTAGTAAAAGCAGGAGACAAGGTGAAAGCTCCTGTGATGCTTTTGCCTGTGATTGAGGAGCCATTTCAGAGGGTAGCTATGGATATTGTGGGGCCACTGAGTACCATAAGTTCCACAGGGAAAAAGTATAACCTAATGGTAGTAGATTATGCTACAAGATATCCTGAGACAGTGACTCTGTCTTCCATTGAGGCAGAAAATCTGCCAAATGCTTTGTTAAAGATTTTCAGCAGGATAGGTTTCCCAAAAGAAATACTGACTGACAAAGGTGCCAATTTCATGTCAGTCCTGCTGACATGTCTGTGGAGTGAAGCACCTAAATTCCACCCCCTACCATACCTAGACTAATGGTCTTTTTGAGAGGTTAAACTCTACACTCAAGATGATGTTACATCCATTTGCAGACCAGTTTAAGAGGGAGTGGGACAAATATTTGCTCCATCTGTTGTTTCCTTACAGAGAGGTGCCCCAGGAATCCACAGGTTTTTCACCCTTTGAGTTGTTGTACGGGCATAGTGTGAGGGGACCTCTACATTAAATTTGAGATGAGTGCGAGGGGGAGTGTGACTCCCACAAGGAGTCTGTTATGGCATATGTCCTAAACCTCAGGACAAGGCTCAGGGATCTCATGGGCTTGGCCCAGGACAACCTGGCAGAAGCCCAGCAGCAGAAAAAGGTCTGGTATGACAGGAATGCTTGAGCTAGAGAGTATGCTGTAGGGCAGCAGGTAATGGTTCTCATTCCTGTCAGACACAACAAGCTGCAGGCAGCTTGGGAGGGACCCTACAAGGTGGTAAAGGACGGTCCGTGATGTTAACTACATGGAAAGTGTACCATGTTCACATGATGAAACCTTACCATGATTGGGAGGCCCTTGTGCTGAGTATTTGCAATGGATCGCAGGAGTCTGAAGGGCATCTGTTAACTGATTTCCTCAGTCAGGCTCAGAGTGACACCTCAGTGGAAGGGGTAGCAATGTCCCATCAGTTATCTCCTACCCAGGTTCAAGAGAGCCAAGCCGTGTTAACAGGAGTTTGGGGGCATGTTCACTGGGAAACCAGGGAGCACCCACCTGGTGCAACACCATGTGGATACAAAACCGAAAGCCCTATTAGGCAGGCCCCTTATAGGGTGCCTGAGAAAGTCAAACAGACTCTGAGGGAGGAGATACAGGAAATGTTGGTACTAGGGGTACCAAAGAAGGATGGCAGCACCGGGTTCTGTGTGGCCTACAGGAAATTAGTCATGCAGAGTCAGATGCTTACCCCATGCCTAGGCCAGATGAAGCCCTAGAGCAGATGGGTGGGGATAAGTATCTTACCAAGGGTTACTGGATGGTGCCCCTGACTCCCAGTGCTAGAGAGAGGTCACTATTTGTGACCGTTTTTGGCTTGTGAGTTCACAAAGATGCCCTTTGGGATGAAAAATGCCCCATCGACTTTCCAGAGGCTGATAGATAATATCCGAGCAGGAGATTTTGCCCTTGCTTACCTAGATGCTATTGCCATCTATAGCCATTCCTGAAGAGAGCACCTTCAGCATGTCAGGGAGGTGCTGGGCAGACTACAGAATGCAGGGTTGACCATTAAGCCCAGCAAATGTCAGGTGGATATGGCAGAGGTCTCCTACTTGGGATACAGAGTGGAGAGTGGCAAGATCAGGCCAGAACCGACCAAAGTGGAAGCCATTCAGGCATGGCCTACACCTGTTACCAAAAGGCAGGTGAGGGCATTTGTAGGGTCAGCAGGGTACTACAGAAAGTTTGTCCCCAATTATAGCACCATAGCTGCTCCACTCATATAGCTGATGAGGAAAAACAGTCCAGACTCGGTAGTGTGGACCCCAGCATGTGAGCAGGCATTCCAGAAGCTTAAAGGAGCTTTGGGAGGACCCCCTTTGTTTGCCAGTCCAGATTACAGTGAAGAATTTGATGTGCAGGTGGATGCTTCATACCATGGGGTGGGGGCTGTACTTAGCCAGATATCTTCAGAGGGAGAAGAGCACCCAGTGGTTTATCTCAGTTGTAGGCTCCAACCCAGGGAGGAATGCTATGCAGCTGTAGAAAAGGAATGTCTATCCATAGTGTGGGGACTGTAGAAACTTCAGCCTTATCTGTATGGAAGAAAATTTACTGTAGTTACAGATCACAATCCCCTAACATGGTTACATTGAGCCAGCCAGTAAAATGCCAAGTTGCTAAGGTAGAGCCTGGGGTTGCAAGCATATGATATAATAGTGCAGCACCACAGTGGTGTTAGCAATGCCAATGCAGATGGGCTCTCAAAACAGGTAATGGGCTAAGGTATTCCCAGATAAGTTCAACTCTCTCAAGCAACATTTCTCAATGGTCACTTGAAAAACTAGCTCGAGTTTTCAAGGGGGGGGGGGGAACTGTGAAGGCTGCCAGCCCAGCCAGCTAAAATTATGTAAATAAGTCTGTCATTTGTGAACAGTAATATGATTTGTATGCTTGTCTTACAAATGTAAGAAAACTATATGTTCTGTATTGAGCTTCAAGAATGTAACCACAGTGAACCCTGCTGGAAAAGAGTGAAAATGTGTATAAACTGCATGCCTATGCAAATGTGTGTGTTGATGGTAAAGGCTTGAATATACAGAGTTAACTTGAAAACTCTAAGAAAATAGTAGAGAGTTTTATGATGTGCTATAATGTTAGTTTATCTCAGCTAACAGACATGATATCTATTGCTAGAGGGTTCTTTCTATTGTCTTGAGACAGAGATATGTACTAGGTTTCATATGTAAAGTGTTTTGGTATTGCTCTGTGACATCCTAGCAGCTTTACATCTGAGAGATAAGTATTTTTGACAGAGAGATGTTAACTTCTGTTGGTTCCTGTTAGCCTGGGAACTAAGGGAAGAAATGACAAGAATGATGTAATCTGAGATGACCCAGTAGAAATGTTTGATAATAATTTAAGAACTATCTCAGAGAGAAAGTCAGGGCATTTTGTATTTGTCTCTGGACCTGTTAACATTCATTCAGCACTTTTTGCCTTGCTAATAGTAAGTACTAGAATACAGTGATTTCTCTTACAGATACATAGGAAAATAGCAAGATCAGTCTAGATGTTTTCTGTATTCACATAAGACTGCCCTGCAATGTTGTTTTGAAGTACTACTTGTGATTCTGAACTCTGCTGTCACTGTGTTGAGTTAATGAGTATTTTCTTGCACTTTTATTATTTATTCTTAAATATATTTAAACCTTTTAATTGTGGCTGGTTTGTGTAGAGAGATATACAAGCTCTTAGCGTACTTGAATATGTATTCGATGATACTTGTACAGGCCACTCCCAAATAACCTTAAAAGCTCTGGTCACACTTACCATTTGGATAACAGTAACATTACACAGTAGAATTGGTCACCCTTTGGGAAGGGCCTTGTAGCTGATAAGTGGGGGTTCTGGTGGCAGTCCTAACTACCTTATGATCTGGGCAGAAGGGGGCATAGCTAGTAAACCTGTGCCAGCCTTTCCCAGGTGTGTGTTTGAGTTGAAATCAAATGTCAAATTGAGTGTGTGTGTGTGTGTGTGTGTGTGTGTGTGTGTGTGTGTGTGTGTGTGTGTGTGTGTGTGTGTGTGTGTGTGTGTGTGTGTTAACTTCTTGGGCATGGACATGAAGCACTGCTTGGTCAGAGGGTTCTGGGAGGCCTTGACTTGGAACCCTGGCTAAGGACTCAACTCTATAGCTGTGCCAGTGGGGAGTCTTATTGGGGATCTGGAGAAACCAGCCCCAGACTGACTGTGATCTCTGTGTGTTCTTAAGGGAAAATTGTACTTTACTGTATGTGTACTTGTCATCCTTCAAATGTGGATGTCCCTCACTGGTGTTAGTGGTGAGGATTGAGGCTCCTTGATTACTGGGCTAGTGCAGGGGCATCACATGGACCACTACTGTGAGGACAGAGAAACCATGAAGGTGCTGGTACAGATGTGTTATCTTCATATGAAGACTCTCGTCAAACATGGAATACCAATTACTCATTCCTTTTGACATCAAAGCATTGTGAAGATTGGCTTCATCTACTTTGTAGTGACCAGCAGGAGGACACCGTGACTCAGGAATGCTAAACCAGTTTCTTGACACCATGCTGCAGTATGTGGAGGAGTATATGTTGTTCCCACAAACTACAATGGAGAGAATCATCATGTAGGCATTCTAGGATATAGGCCGTTTCTCTATGGTACATGTAGACATTGTCTACACCCACATTGCCATCAAGACCTTACCTGGGGAACAGGGACAACAGTATATTAACTGTAAGGAATTCTATTCTTTCAGTTGCCTGGTAGGTTTGCAATGCACAGGGTATAATATATAACAATCAGACAGTGCCCACAGTTCTCTCATCTATATTTGTTTTGGATGATTTTCTAAGGGCATCTTTTTGGCAATACTGGGTATGCCCTGGAGCCAGGGCTAATGATACTGATAATAAACTTTCTGACTATGTCAAAAATACAGACACTACTGCCCTGTAACAGATCTGAAATGCTATCAAATATGTGTTCAGACTAATGAAGGTCTTCTTCCTCTGTCCTGATTTGCCAGGTGTTACCTTGAACTAAAATCTACAAACATGCAACAGAATAACTACTGCGTATACAATATTACATAACATAGGTTCATAGGTGTTTACTAGGCTAATGGACCTTGAGCTTTTACAAGCCTAGCCTATAGAAGTGCCCTGGCCAGATGTTAGTCCCCAGTGCTTCTATCAAATAGAGGCACTGGAGTGATCCCTGGGGTGAACTTTCTATTTCCCATCCACTCAGCAAGATTTCTCTTGAAGAGGGCCAGTGAGGTGCTCTGTTTGACATGTATGGGAAGTCTATTCCAGAGTATGGGCAGTCTTTGGGTTATGAACCTGTCCCTCCAGCATGTTCTGTTGATTGTGGTAATGAGGTTGAGGTCTCTGGAGCTTGGGAAGGGACTGGGAATTCTTTACATGTAGAATTTCTAACAGAGCTGAGTCAGACATGGCTTTGTAACTTAAGCAGTGATCGCCTTTTAGTAGACAATATGATACAGAGAATAGCTGGAGGTTTTTTGGGGTTTTTTTTGAGTCAGTCAGTGTAGGACATGTGTTGAAGGCCTAGGATCCTTTTCATGAGGTACTTTTGTGGCCTTTCCAGTTGTTGCATGTGTCTAGTGAGGTACATGCCAAATGGTGCATTATACTCGATGATTGGCCTAATGAGGGAAGAGTAGAAAGAGGTGATGACCTCTTTCTTCCTGGATGCAAAACCCTTGGTAATGAGATGTGTCACATAGGACTTTTTGACCACAGTAGCAATGTGGTGGTCGAAGGAGAGGTTGTTAACTTGTGTTCCCAGATTTCTTATAATGCCTTCTGTGTTCAGTGGGATCCCATTGATGTGGTAATTAGTGGGAACAGAGTTTTTCCCAAAGGGGATGATGGCGCATTTTTTGGCAATAAGCTTAAGGCCATGGTTTTGACACCGGTCATTGGTCTCAGTGAGGCCTTTCTGTAGGATGCCTGCATCACTTGGGGAGTTAATAATGGCTCACAGCTTGCAGTCATATGTGAACTTGGTCAGTCAGAGTCCCTCTATGTTGAAGTTGATGTCAAACAGGAGAAGACCCAGGCCAATCCCTGTGGGACTCCACTCATGACTGGTCAGCAGTCTGACTTGGAGTTCACTACTTTCACACTGTGGGTTCTATCTGTGAGCCAATTTGCAACCCACCTAGTGATATAGGGGTTCCCCTGTACCAATAGCCTGTAATTTTTTTGTTGGTATGGAAAAAAATACAGGCTATTGGTACAGGGAATACAGGGGTAGAGAAACTTCCAGAGTTACCAGAGGAGGAAGAGGTGTATGTTCAGTAGCTGGCCAAAGAGGGTGAGCACGAGATGAGGATGCATTTGCAATATACTATGGCAGGGGCTATAATACAATGTCTGGTTCAGTTATGGGCCATACTAGACATCACAGTAACAATGATGGATTTAATACTACAACCAGGCTTTGCTGTGCTGTGCATGGGGTATCCGCACTGTACAGTAGATATAGGCTAGCGTGGCAACTGAATACTGAAGACATGGACATGTTGCCATCATATGCACAAGTGGGCAGGGCCAACGAGATTATCAGCAATGAACATCTTGAGTGGCTACTGCTATGGGTGTCAGCGTCTCTCACTTGGTTTGGTGAATGTGATGAGCTGGGAAGACTGGCAAGGAAGGTGGTTGTGTACCTAGGTAAAGGTGGTTGGTGCTGTTTAAGTATGTGGATGTATGAAGATGCTGCATTCTGCATGGTTCTGTAAGACAGTTGTCCATGCTGTGTACAATCCTCTCCACAAGGATGCCCTCTCTATGGAATGTCACTAGCACAATCCACAGCAAACAAATAGGATGGAGTGCTCCATGGAACACACAGTTGTAGCGGCATCATGCGGTGCACTCAATTTTTTCATGTGCAGGTTTTTTTGAGGAGGCTGTGTGTGCATGTGTGTGTGTGTGCATGTGGAAATAACAATGAAGTCACATTTTGAGTATGTGCTTCTAAGAAATGCTATGACACTGAGCTTGTTTGCTGAATATAATACTTGTTACACAAGCGATAGCCTATAACATAGGATTATCATCACTGCCTTTATTTTGAGAAAATTTAAAAGTATAACCAGAGATAGGATGCTTGGTTTTAAGCTCCCTATACTGAAGTATGGGACACTGCAAACAAGACGGAGTATTCAGTGATGCAATCTGAGACAACATATTCATGGGAATGAAATGGTCTAAAAGAAATGTTACAGGTTCTACAAAGTAAATATCCAAGAACTGAGTCTCTCAAAACTACATGCCAGTGTTTTACTATCCTGATCATTTGTTATTAAATAAAAATATCTTAGCTAAAATTCTTATAAGAAAAATATCTCCTAACTACACATCCCTACATGTCAACTCTTGTTTCTAACCACCCTTTCTAATAGAAAGTGCTTTTATGTTATAACCCTTGTCACTTAATCTCTCTACTATAACAGAAGCAATGCATGCAAATTCATCATTCTCAAAACTAATTTGGTGGGTCCTTACAAACTGCAGCAAGAATAGAGATTTAACAATATGCAAGTTTGGGAAGTATTGCTCAACAGTAAGAAATTCTCTCCTGTGGACTTTCTAAATGCAGTGCATTGTAGTTTACCCATGTAAAATCACTTGTAAATATCTAATAGTTTCCATCTGTATACTGCATATAGAAGAAATACCAATACTGTTTAAATCAAATGGTTGGGAAAAACTGTAAAAATGTGGTGTTGCTTTAAGTCTACAATAATACAATGCTAAGAAAATAGGGACAATTATAAACACATTGCACTTCCAGTGAACCCATAAATAGATTAGGATAAAGGAGGGTAAATGTCACCCCCACCACACATTTAAGCTGTAGAAAGTAATCCCTATAAAATAAAATGAATTATTGTTTATACAAAATTTTCCAGTTTTAATAATAAAACTGACATGGGTGTCTGCAGAAAATAATCAAAAGCATGTAACCCCCACTGATGTTTTATGGGGTATACAGGCTAACCACATCAACTGTAGCCAACAGAAAGCCTTGCACCCAATAAAAGTCCACTATCATATATGCAAGATCATAAACTAACAACGTTTGGTTACAACGAAAGTTCAATCACCATCCCAGTTGTCTTCAAATCTTCCCTACCTGGGAACTGTTGATCTACCAGGGGATGCAGTTTTATTCTTGTGCACTTTAGAGAGAGAGCAGAAATCAGGGTAACGAGGACTACTAAGTCTCAGCTTATCTGAATTTGTCTAAGTCATAATCTCTTTATTAATTATTTTATCAAATAATTCTAGTAATTAGTATTGCACTTATAATTTTAGTAATTATTATTGCACTTATTTCTATCACTTAACTTTAAAACCTGCAATACTGCAGCTGTCATATTTTAATGTACAAAATATTTATAACACTTGTTTAACATTTGTGTCAATTCATTTGTGACTAGATGATCATCAAAACAGCAGCAGCATTGGAATAAATGTCTTCTGCCTTTAATGTATGCCCATTATTGCTGTATCCAAACAAGCCAAACTGTGATCACTGCCATCTCATATTCTGTTGGCAAAAATATTTTAATTGCAATTTTCATGTAACATTTTTGCTAAATGTCTCTGCATTTTTTCTGCAATTTGAAATTCTGTACTACTTCCTGATATAACATAGGCTAGATTCAGACTTGCTGATCTAGACTGTTTGGTATCACTGTACTCTAAACCAGCCATCTTACATTAAGAAGCCCTCCCTGTACCCTTGTGGCATAAGTGTGTAGCTCAGGTTCCATTTGAGTTGTGGATTGCTGGAGAGAAGTTCAGTTTCGGGCTTTTCCATTGATAGTTTGTCTTAAAACTGCTGAATTTCACCTGCATTTAAGCCTCACATTTGCAGGTAGATGGGCATCGCATAACTGGGGTAAGAGCTGCCCTCTATAGATGCCTCCCAAGTCCTCTGTTGCTCTGCAGGCAACACAACTCTTGACCCTAAACCATCAACAAAATAAACCTCTCTCTTATTCCTACATTATAAACTGATCTAACTTACCCAGTTCTCAACAGTACTACGGTATAATCCTGCCATTGTGGATGGTCACTTTCCTAAAATTTCTCCGGCCAGCCTGATTAACGTGGGCATCCTGAGGGAATGTAGTAAATGCCTCATGTATACGGACAACCACTTACTCCTGAAACAATCAAAAATTGTATGTGAGAGATGTAATTAAACTATCAATTTGGAAACCATCCTTTCACAGAACAAAAAACAAGACATCAAACAGGTTGTCAGCTCACACACGTCAACTCTCACACAAGCTCAGGACACAACACATAAACCCACATATGAGAAGGTACTCACTAGAAGCCTATCAATAGATCAGAGACCTCCCCCAAGCAGAAATTATCTGTACACACCTCAACATGTATGGAAACCACTGCACATAACACACACATCAGTGTCTCACCAAATAAGCCCCTAAGGCAAAACACCTCAAAAACTAATGTCTTGGTCATACGAGACTCCCTAGTGAGATGCACAGATGACCCCCTCACCAGGCTGGACAAGGAGAAGGTCACAGTCAGCTGCCTATCAGATGAAAGGATCTGTTAAAGCACACATGAACTCATGTCACTCAACAAGTACCATTATGACTCTGTCATAGTCCATGTTGGTATGAAAGACTTGAGATGTACCTGTCTGGACTATATAAAGAGACATGACTGAACTCTCACACTGTGTGTCCCAGGCAGGTATGACCCCTAGCCTTAAGCAGCATTCTACCTTCACCTAGGATGATGCCACAATATAAACAAAAATGATTGACTTCAACAATTGGCTTAGCTTCTGGTGTCATTCCAGGTAAATCCAGTATTTGTCAGCCTGGGAAGACAAGGTTGACAGGCCACACCTCCTTGCCAGAGATGGTCTGCACCTGTCTCCTCTAGGATGGAGGTGTAGCCATCTTCATTAAACCAAGTACTCCTCAAGATGGGTCAAACAGTATGATTCCATTGAACTATTCCATGCCCCATTTAACTATAGGCAAAACACCCTATCACATCATTGCTAGCTATAGGTCCCCCTCCATGAACCAAGAAAAGTACACTGCCGACCTTTACAATGGAGTTACTCACCATACAGCACAACACCTTAGTCATGGGAAATTTCAATTATACCTCCACTGACTGGGTAACATACATAAGCTCAGACATGCTGCCCAGAGGTTCCTAGACTGTGTTAATGCAATTGCTCTGGAACAGATCGTCTGCACCCACAAGGGGCTCTAATGTCCTTGACAAAGTACTCACCACCATGGGTAGTTACTGCACTACCCCCTGTGTGATGCTCTCCTGGTAAGGTTGGACCATAAATTAATCTCATTCAAACTAACTATTGGGAGCAAAAAAACTTAGGAATTTCTCCAAAGCAAACTACAGTCTACTAAGTGATGATATAAAAAGTTTTATACTCCATGAAATCACATACAATAATGACTCCTATGGAGAGATGTACACAAATGCTTTGTATAATCATCTTAGCAACTGTATAGACTTGGCTGTACCTGACAGGATTAAAACTAGCTCCTCCCGAAGAAACAAGCCACCTTGACGGACATCTAGTATAAACAGATTCTGTAACAAAAGGAAGAAACTGATGGCCAAGAACAATAGGCAATTGCCTTTGCAGAGAAGGAATTCCTTCCACAGTTTAATTAAGCGAATCAGAAGTCTTGTGAAGTACTCTAAAGCTAGTTAGGAAGCTAAAATAGCATCACTAGCCAAGGACAGTCATAAGGTATTCTTTAAATATATCCAGAATCTAAAAGGTGGTGCTCAGCTATATGCCGAACTGGTAGTAGAGTGTACTACCACTATAATGGTGGAAACTGACAACCTGTTAGCTGACAGATTTTCTGCAAACTTCACCCCTCTATCCCCACCAGCTATATCCCAATGCATACCTGACATAATTTCTCTACCTAGTATCTCAAGAGATAAAATCATATCTGCGCACTCCAAGGCCAAAAAACATGGCATCAATGGGACCAGATAACATCCCAGGTTGCTTACTAAGCAATCTAAAACAGGACCTAACTGACCCACTTGCCATTCTCTTTAACCATAGCCTGATAGCTCGCTTGGTACCAGCAGAATGGAGAACAGTAATCCCCTTGTATAAAGGGGGGCCCATCAACCTACCCTAGGGACTATAGAGCCATAAATCTAACCAGCCTCATTTGCAAGGTCATGGAAATGATCATCATGGACATGATCAACAAGGAATTAGGTGACCTTCAAACTCTAGACCCAACCCAGTTTGGCTTTGTTAAGGGTATATCTTACTTACTGAACCTGGTAGACTTATTTAAGAAAGTCACCAAAGCTCCGGATGAAGGTAAGACAGTGCATACCAGCTATCTGGACCTAACCAAAGCCTTTGACACAATCTCCCACTTGGGTATTATTGAAAAACTCTCCCAGCTGGGTGTTAACCCTTGCATCACTAGCTGGGTAGCTAAATGACACACCGATAGAACACACACTGTCAAAGCTGGTGACTCCACCTCTACCAGTAGACCCTTCTCCAGTGACATACTGCAAGGATCTGTACTGGGCCCTTTACTATTTGGAATCTATTTCTTGGAAGTCCAGGCTGAAGTAGATGGCCTTTGGCTTACGAAGTATGCTGATGATTGTAAACTAGGTGCAATTATTGAGATCTCCAACAATGTTAACATATTACAGGAGAGGCTAACACAAAAAAATGACTGGTGCCAAAGTCGCTGTCTAAAACTAAATGAATAAATGTGCACAGTTATCTCATTTGGCAAAGTAGAATTCACCATTAGGTTCATAGGTTCATACTAGGCTATCTGCCCTAGGGCATTAATAAGCCTAGCCAGTGTGTGTTTGGCTTTCGCCACCCATTTTAAATTAATTTTGCTATGCCCTTTTTCGAGGTTAGTATACTGTGCCTCTGTCTAACAGTGACACAGAAGTGATAGCCGGGGTAAACCTACAATCTCCCATCCACTCATCAAGATTCCTCTTGAAGAGAGTCAATGAGGGACTCTGACTAACCTGGACTGGGATTTTATTCCAGAGTGAAAGGAGCCTCTGGGTTATGAATCCGTCCCTCCAGCATGTCCTATTTATTTCAGTGCTGAGGTTCAAGTCTCTCGAGCGCGTTGCTCGATGGGATTTGGATTTTCTGAGGTGCAGCATGTCCATTAATTCCAGGTTGGACATGGCTTTATACGTCTGGCACAGATCGCCTCTGAGCAGGCGGTATGCCACTGAGTAGAGCTGGAGTTTCTTTAACCGGGCAGCATATGGCATCTGTTTGAGTCCTTTGATCCTCTTGGTGAGGTACTTTTGGGGTCTTTCCAGTTGCTGCAGGTGTCTGGTAAGGTACATCCCAAAAGGGGCATTGTACTCAATTATGGGCCTGATGAGGGATGAGTAAAGAGGCATGATGACCTCCCCTGATCTAGATGTGAATCCCTTCATGATTAGGTGGGCTATATAAAATGTTTTTCTAACCACTTTGGCCATGTGGTTGCCAAATGAGAGATTGCTATCAACTTGGGTCCCCAGGTCCCTAATTACTTCTTCTGTACTTAATGGATTACCACCTATGTGGTAATTTGTGGGTACTTTGTTTTTGCCAAAGGGGATGACTATACACTTTTTGTTATTTAGCTTGAGGCCATGGCTCTGGCACCAGTTGTCTGTTTCTATGAGGCCCTTTTGGAGGATGCTTGTGTTAGCTGGAGAGTTAATTATGGAGCCCAGTTTGCAGTCATCTGCGAACTTGGTCAGCCACAGTCCTTCCGTGTTGGCCTGTACCTCTGAGAAATATATACCAAACAAGACAGGCCCCAGGACTGAGCCTTGTGGGATGCCACTTGTAACTGATTTGGAGTCTGACATGGCTCCAGAAATTCTAACCATGTGGGTTCTGTCCTTGAGCCAGTTTGCAACCCATCTAGTGACATAGGGGTTTATATTTAAGCTGGCGAGCTTATCTATAATGTCTGAATGGGGTATTGTATCGAAGGCTTTTGCGAGGTCCAGGTAGGCTGTGTGGACCACCTTCCCCTCATCAATGGCCTTGGTGACTGTTTCAAAGAAATTGACCAGGTTTAAGAGGCAGGATCTGCCCTTAACAAAGCCGAACTGGGTAGGATCTAGTGTCTGTAGGTCCCCAATATCTTTATTTATGAGGTCCATGATGATCCTTTCCATAGCTTTGCAGACCAAGCTAGTCAGGCTTATAGGGCGATAGTTTCCAGGATCCACTGAGGCACCACCTTTGTGGAGAGGGACCACTGTTGCTGTATGCCACTCTTTGGGTACATATCCTGTAGTAAGGCTGAGACTGAACAGTAGTTTTATGTTTGGGTTTAGCTCTTCTTGGAGTTCATGTAGGACACAGCCCAGGACACCGTCTGGTCCCATTGATGCTGTGTTTTTTGCTTTAGAGAGGGCGGCTCCTACCTGAGCATCTGAGATGTCAGGGGGGCAGCACTCTGCTGGGATAGATATTCGCCCTTTTGGTGGGGGGGTGGGGAGTTTGCGCTGAACCTGTCAGCTAGGATATTGGCAATGTCTGTGGGTTCAGTGTATTCTTTGTCATTTTGGACTAATTCTGAGCATATCTGGGAATTCCCACCCAGGTTCCTAACATAACTAAAGAAAGCCTTGTGATTATCCTTGGTGTCCTGTGCAATTTTTCTCTCGAAGCTGGCCTTAGATGATTTTATGAGTGCCCGTAGATTTTTGCTAATACTGATCAGAGATGCCTTCCCTTTTTGGGATTTTGCTCTATCATGTAGTAGCTTCCTCCCTCTATTGTATAGTTTGTTTATGTCTGGGGTCCACCAGACAGGACGCCTGCCTTTGGAGGATTGGGTCTTGGTTTTATTTGGGATTGCATGATCCATGCATTCCTGAAGGTGTTCATAGAATGCATTTATAAAGGAGTCTGCGGTCTGGGCCGTATTTTCCACAGGCCCAGGGGCTTTGAAGGATTCCATCTCGGTTTTGAGGAGTGTGAAATTTTCTTTAGAGAAGTTTTTCACTGTGATTTTCTGGGCACGGGGTGGGTGGTCGGGATGTGAATATCCAGTGAGATTAGTTTATGGTCTGATCTTACCAGTGAGGGATACACTTCTGGTCTGGAGCATAGAGTCCCCATGTTGGTGATGATCAAGTCCAGTATGTTTTCCCCTCTTGTGGGAGTGGTAACAAGTTGTTCCATAGCATTTGAGTTTATAAATTCTAGGAACCTTTGGGCTAGGGTGTTGGAGCTAGAGTAATGCTCCCAGTCTATGTTTGGGTAGTTGAAGTCTCCCAATATAATGGTGTTTGGAGAGACCTTCATATTTTCCAGTGTTCACAGGAAGGCTGAGTGGGGTTTCTGGGTTTGGGAGGGTGGTCTGTAGCAGGCTATAAACTGGAAGGCAGTTTTACCCACTGTTAGATGCACATGGATAGTCTCTGATGCTTCGTGCTGTGCCACCAACCTGGAGGTGTGGGTATCTTTGATGAATATTGATATCCCCCTCCTTTTGTGGTTCGGTCCAAGTTTTGGGTCCGAAAAGCATGGTATGAGGTATAACCTGGTAGTGCTGGGGTGCTCTCAGGAGCCTTGAATCAGGTTTCTGTTACTGCACAGATATCGATGTTCTCCATGCTAAGGAGAGTTTCGAGTGCGTGCATCTTGAGGTTTAGACTTCTGGAGTTGAGTAGCATTACTCTTAGTTTCTTATCCCTTGTGATACCTATGGAGGTGGGTTTGTCTTTTGAGCCTTGCCTAAAAAAGGCACTATGGGGGAAGCAAGAGCCTTTGCCAATATCCGAAAGCTCAGGGGTGACAGGTGCAAGCCGTCCCTAGAGAAGCATCGTGGCTTGTCGAGCATGTCATCCCAGGCTGACAGGCATTGGATCCCCTTTGAATGACACCAATACTTAAGCCAATTGTTGAAATTGATCATCTTGTCTTCATATTGTGGCATCATTCTTGGTGAGGGTAAGATGCTATTCGAGGTCAGGGTCATACCGGCCTGGGCTACATGCTCAGAGAGCTCCTCTATGTCTCTTCATGTAGTCCAGGGAGGTACATCTCAGGTCATTCACACCAGCATGGACAATGACTGAGTCATATTTGTACTTGCCTTGGAGTGACCTGAGTGCTTGTGTTATGTGGCGGATCCTAGTGCCCGACAGGCAGCTCACCGTGACCTTCTCCTTGTTCAGCCTAGTGAGTGGGACGTCAGTGTGCCTGACGATAGAGTCACCTATTACAAGTGTATCAGGTGTGTTGTTTAGCCTTAAGGGCTGTGACTGTTTGGCACACTGGCTTTGTGAGCTATGTGTTGCATGTGTTTTGTTTTGGGGTAGCGGTTGCTTGGGTGTCTGCTTTGGAGGTCTCTGCTGCTTATGCAGATTTTTATTTAGAGCCTCCGAGTATGTTTTTGTGTGTTTATGTGTTTGGTTTGTTGTCATGGTAGGTCTATGTGAGACAGGAATTGTAGTGAATGTGGTTTCCTTCTCCTCCTGACTGGTTACGCCAGTACTGAGTTGAGAGAGCTTAGCCTCCAGTTTGGCTATATGGTTGCATCTCTCACATGTGTTGGAATTTGTTGGGAGGAGGAGAGGGTTGTCTGTGTACATGAGGCAGTTGTAACATTGCCTCAAGATTCCCAGATTCACCAGCTGGACCGGAGAGGAGATTGACAACTGACCTTTGGACATGCTAGAATAGTATTGGGAATTCCTTTATAATTGAAAAAAGGGCCAATGGGGAACAAGGTACTCAAGGGGAGTTTGTGAGGGTGTAGTGCTTTTAATTTTTTAGTGCTGACTTATATAATTGCTTTAGTGAGCAAGTGCCAGGTAACTTAAATGCAATGTGTTACAAGTAACTTAAATGCAAAAACGACAAACAGTAACTTTCTTTCAAGTGAAACAAGGAAATAAGTACAGTAAGCAATGCAGATATCACTAGGGATCCACAGAAGGGTTGAAAAGCTGCGTTTTAGGTGGAATTAGCATTTCAGGGAAATAACAAGCATACAAACAAAACTAGATTCAGCAGACCTGGATCTAGTCTATGCTACAGCAAACAAGGTGTACCAATTTCAGTAAGAAACAGTTCAAATATGCAGGCACTATAAGCCTCTAACCAGAAATTCCCAGCTCAGAAGGGCAGAGTCCAGCCTCTCCTCCCACAAGAGTGCAGACCATGAACCTTCTTAATATAAAATAACTGGCCTGAAGCCCAAGTGCTTAAACCAGAATTAATACACTTTTAGAATAACAGACACTGAGCCCTCAATCAGCAGTTCCCAACTTAGAAGGATGTAAGCTACCTGTCCTGCCACCACAGTGCAGGCCACAAACATTCCTATTGTAGAACAACTGGTCTAAAGCCCAAGTGCTTAATCCAAAAGACTTAATTACAATATTAACAGCGCCGCTCTAAGTTCAAACCCATTGATGTGAGATGTGGGAACACAGGTCAACAGCAATCTGAACTTTGACCATCAAGTTTCCACAGTGGTAAGGAAAGCCTACTACATTGTGTATCTCTTAAATAAAGGCATAGCATCAAGGTGTAAGGATGTTATAACCCCATGTTACTCAACCCTAATCAGACCATTAATAGCGAACAATGCTCCCTTCTGCATGCATCTTACCAGATACTTGCAGCAACTGGAGAGACCAAAGAGGTTTCTCACCAAGAAGATACATGGCCTCCAAACCATGACCTATGTGGATAAACTGAAAACCCTGTCACTGTACTATGTATCATATAGGCTACTGAGAGTCAACATGTGCCTGGCCTACAGGGCAATCTCTGGACCCTGTCCTGAAGGAAATGCTGCACATCAGCAAATCAAATGGCACTAGGGTCACTCACTCTAGGGATCTCAACCTTGCCAGTGACATTAACAAATCATGCTAGAGAAACAGGTATACTCTGGAATAAACTTCCAATTCATGTGAAACAGAGCTCCTCAATGACCCTATTCAAGAGCAACCTGGACAATAGATGTTTGACCACAAATTCACCTGGGGGTGTCACCCATGTCCCTCATGGACAAGGATAGTCAGTGCTGATCTGTAAAGTACATCCATGTAACCAAGGACAATTGGGGAAACCCGGGATTAACATGGCTAGGCTTATAAAGGCTCTAGGGTTGCTAGCCTAGTAACTTCCTATGAATCTATGTACCCATAATGGTGCAAAAATACTCCCAGTTTCAAAACCTTTAGGTGCAGGCGCAAACTTTGACCCTTTGGACAACAGACTGGCAGCATCCGGTGAGAATATGACATCTCCAAAGATAAATATTACTCTTGCAGTCAACATTGTGCTCTAAAATATCAGCTTATTATTAGTAGTTTATGAAAGGCTGACACCACAGATTAAAAGACAATGCTATTCACAGTTTTGTTGTTTATATAGCTTGTTGAACCCACTGAAGTAAAATTATTTTGGTTCCTGGGTGCTGTGCTGTACCCATCTTGCTGTATTTTGCACTGTCCATGCAGCTCTTTATGCTCTGTTGTCAATTCCCATGTGACTTAATAATAATGCATGGCTGAAACTATGACTGTGAATTATGTTAAGAATGATGCAAAGTTTAAATCACCAGTAACAAATGAGACTGAAGAACTAGCATTAAATAAAATAAAAAAATAAATTGTTAGAGTTTAGAAAATCAATGCATATATTAATGTCACAATATAAAATCTAACAAACCAGTTCAACTGTCATACACAGATTTCTAGCAATCATGCCAGTTAACAATACTGCTATGTATCAAACTTAGAGAGGAAACTACAACTAATCCAAAAAAAAAGTAAACACATATTCAAAAAGAATCACTATAAACCAAGATAAAATGAAGCAATTTTAAATAAGTAACAACAGAGACTATAAGAGGAAACATCAAACAAAATGCTAAATAATATTCACATCATCTTGTATATAAAACTGATGATTACTGGGGTTTATTTATATATATTTTGTGCCTCACTATGTCTCTCCAGAACATAAATAATGGATGTATTTATTGTATAATGCTGATTCTTCTATATTTTTATATAGAATTTATAATATAACTCCCTGTTATAATTGTAGCTGTTTAAAACTGTTTTTGATGTCATCATTATTGCTGCATAGGACTGTCTCTATGCTTTTTCTTACATTGCATGTTATTTCCTGGAGCTTTTCTCCCCGGGCCTCTACTGAAAATGGACATATATCCAGTTAGACTAGCCCGGTCAACAAATGTAAAATAAAATAAAAATAAAATAAAATAAATATTTGAATCTATATGTCACTCATGATAAACTAAGCAAATTTTTTTCTTGTGGGATACTATTGTCAATATCTATGCATCATGTTACTTTAGTCAAAAAATTAAATGTCTATGTTTTTGTGGAACTTTTCTCCCCAGGTCTCCAACGCAGATGGACTAACCCAGTCAACAAATGTAAAATAAACAAATTACATACTAACTTTACAACATAAAACCTGACAAAATGAGTGATTCATGCTCTAGACACAAAATATATACATCCATGAGTCCTAGAATGATCAATGCAAGAAATACAAATACAAATATAAACATGAGTCAATAAAACACCTAGTGTACTGAAATCTCTCTCTCTCTCTATTTCTATTAGCATTTCCCACTGATGTATTTTTCAGCATCTGTATTCCAAAAAACTGCTTTAAGTCTATCACATGAATACATAAAAAGCAATTTTAATATGAATCTGAAAACCACACCATGACTAGGCTTGCACCGCTGTCATTTAATGTTCAGTCAATACTGGACTGTTGAGTCTCCAAGATGATTTCAGCATCTCCATGTTATACCTCCAAATAGAGTACAGACTTGTGTGTGACCTCAGCAAAACGTGGAAAACAAAATATGAACAACACATACATAAAACAAGTTATGTTTTCTCATGACATCATGAATCTATCTCTCATCAGTTATACATGTCATTTCATTGCACAACCGGTGACAGTACAAACATTCAATAAAATTTTTCATCAACAAATTAGAAAGCAAGACGGTTAAATCTATCACATGACAATACAGTAAAAATAATAAGTAGTTCTAAAAATGCCACCACAACTATGTCCCACACTGAATGATGTAACATATTTAAAAATACATATTGTGCTCTTTGTTTTTCAGTATATACTGATGCAGCTATATAATACTTTGAGGCTAGACATGAACAGTTGTAGTTTGGTGTAATCAACATACACAAATTCGGTCAGATTCATTTGAATGCATACACTGGAACAGCCAAGGGTGACTCAAAGACAAATGAAGGTGTATCAGCAGGAATGTCTGTATAAGTAGGTAATTAGACATTAATTCAAACAGTAAGAGACATACACCCTGTAAAAAAGGGTATGTCTATATTATTTCTTCAGCAGCTTAGGTTATCGAATGCTCAATGATCGAAATCTAAGCATTGAAGTTTCAAAATCGTGAACGGCCATATAAGCGAATTCTTTCCTTGGGAAAGAATTTGGTTGGCCGTTATCGGGGATTTGCCCATTCCCCAATGTAGAGCGATCTCGGAGTTGGTATATTTAGTTAAGGGGGTGTAGGGGGGGGGGCCCACTATGTTTAGGTTGAAAAGTTAGCAAATTCTTTCCAGAGGAAAGAATTTGCATACATGGCCCTTCGCGATTTTGAAACTTTGATACTTAGGTGTCAATCATTAAGCATTCAACAACCTAAGCTGTTGAAGAAATAATATAGACCCTAAAAAAAACACATTTGTCTATTGCGATATTTTGATGCACTTTTCTAAGAATGGTTTTCTAACACTACCCTGCTGGCATAAGCAAAGTGCTGTTGTCCGCACTACCAGTACCCTGGATTCAACTAGTGACAAAGCACACAAGAGGGCATCCGCACTATCAATACCCCAGATTCAATTAGTGACAAGGCACACCAGAGGGCATTCCCATTACCTCTACCCTGGATTCAGCTAGTAACAAGGCACACCAGAGGGCATTCACACTACCACTACCCCAGATTCAACTAGTGACAAGGCACACCAGAGGAGTGTCTTAATCAGAAATACATTGAATACCTGGAAGTATGCCATTCTCTGCAGGCTGAGGATGCAATGGACATATATTGTTCTCATTTGCACACATGTATTCACTCTAATACAGAATGTTATGGATGGGAGTATGTATTCTGTCTCTGCTAATGGAACCGATGTATAGAGTTCCACTGTCACTGTTACTAGTAAAAAAGCCTGGGTGTTGGTGGCCACAGTAGAAGAATAACAAGGAAACATATTTAAGAAAATAATGCAAAGAAAGCTAGGCTGCATTCATCCCAGTCTTTTCCATAACTGGACCTGATGTTTTTGATTACACAGAACTTCATCTAATCAAACTTCTACCACCTAGTTATCTAAATATCTTCAAGTCATTGCTGACATAAATGGAAGGCTTTGCTCTATTCAAACAGCCAGCATCAGTGTGAGTTATGAAATCTATTATCATAATGAAAAAATATGAGCTGTGCACAAGGAAATGAGAGATATTACCTTGATGTTTTCTACAAAGATATCTCCAATGGGAACTCAAGAGCCAGGTACTGACTGTTTCAAAATATATGGTATTCCATATGCATATTAAATGCAGATTCATAATTCTGACTACTTTTTTAAGGTATCTGTTCCCAAATTTTTAATATACTAGCATTATGATGATTTATTTATAATAAAGAAATGCTGTAAACAAAGTTAGAATCAAGACTCAAATCCCAGGACTGTTGATTAAGGCCAATGTCCTCAGGTAAACGTTTAGTATTGTACAATGTTTGTAAAAGAAAAAAAAAAACAAGTAATGGAAATTGAAATGATGTTTAAAATCTATTACTGTAATTGTGAATGCCAATATATGATGTAACACTACATTTGAAACATGCCTTGTAGTAGTAAAGCTTTGATTATTATTGTCAATATACCAATAAACTGCATTTGATTATAAAACTGAAATTTTAAATTAATAAAGTAACAAGAGAAACTTGAGGTATGAAAGACATTGAGGCTTGAAAATAAGTCTCAGTTATAGAACAGTTATGCTGTATGAAATGAAGTTTTTTTTCATTTAAGCAAAAGTTGGCACACTGAATGGACAAGTCAAATTTTATTTTATGTTAAAAAGTCATTACCTCTGAGAATGATGTAGTCCTATACTCTTGCTTTTAATTGTCAGCAATACTGAATGTTTTAACTGGATGGTTTTTTTTTTCATTACTGTGTTATAAAAGCTTGGCAAAAATGCTGTCACATCTTTAGATATGCATTTTATCAAGTGCACATCCTTGAAATATATACAAGGCAGCCTTAGGTATTCAAATAAATGTGTGACACAAGGTAAAAAAAATGAATATGTGCCTGCTTGGAGGAGGACACATTTTTATTTAAGAAAAATATGTATTTGCATGTAGGCGTAACTTAAATGTGTACATTGACAGCTAACTTTAATTATATCATACTGACAAATCAATTATACTGTAAATTTTGTGTTTTACCTTCAAAGAAAAGGAGGGGTGTTTTATAATATTTGGTCATTCAACCTTGAACAAATCTTTTCTGCATATCTGCAGGTATGACTGTCAATAGTCTGTAGTGAGTGTGACAAAATACCGTATTAAGACATTACTTAATGTCCTTTTCATGGTTTCTGAGGTTTTAATACAGTCTTCAGTTGAGAAATTAGAATTGTATAAAATGAATAATTGCATTTTCAGACTGTCTTACAGCTATGCTGAACAGTTAATGCTGTGATTTGTACTGTAGTTTTCTAGTTAGATCAGTACTATTAAGGTATGCTCAGTTCATCTCATCATATTTATGTTTACCTAGTCCTGTACAAGGGAGGAGAATGATTCCATAGAGACTGGACACCATCTTTTGTTGCAAAACTGTCGTTTGCAGTTCCCTTTCATAATTCCTCAAAACATGATGATAGTCAGTGGGCAAATCTAAGTGAACACTCCCTTTACAGAGCTGTTACTGAATGTACTGGTAGTAGAATAAATATCTTGTATTTCCCACTTAATAGGCATACCCGTTCCATTCTGTCCCCCACAGAAACCCCCAGGATCCCCCCTGTAGCACTAATACAGTCCATTAATTCCTTCTAAAGAGTATAGCCAGGCCCAATTTCTTCCCATGGCCAAGGCTACAACCCTGAAGTCTTTTTATTCATTTCTCAGGACAGGAGCCTAATAAGGCCATTCATTTCCTATGGAAGTGAGAAACAGGTGCTGGGGAGAAGCCTGTCTAGTCATCATGTGGGGTACATTATCTGTTCCCAGTCTAACTCCTCCTCCTCCCTATGGCTTAATGTCTAAGTGTTGCTTTCTGGGAAGTGTGCATGTGTGCTGTCACAAAAGCAACCAAGTCCCCCAACTACAATGCAACATAGACGTCATGTGCCACGCCAGTTAAATCCCAATGCTCCTACTGAGATCAGAATTGCAGCAAATTAGCTTATTCCTCCCTCTCACCTGGTGAAAGATCTCACTCAACCCAACTACCTACTTAGTTCTTCCAGCTTCCTGCGCCACTACCACAGTTTGCCTGGAACTTCAGTACTGATTTATCTTTCTATACTTCAGACAGCATTTATGAAATGCCACACCATGAATCTGTTCTTATGAATCAAATGCAGCGTTAACAGAAACCTATTTTAAAGCTATGCTGAAGTTTAATAGAATTACTGCACTTTTAGTCGCAATAGACTATTGCTTTGAGAGTTGGGAGGTCTAAAGGGGGATTATTTTACACTAAGAGGATAGAACTATTAAATGATCATTATAGTGTACCAATGTATGGATAAGTTGAATCATAACACAATGCTTCTAAGATGCTCAGAAGCATATCTATCTAAAATTGTTCTCAAGCCAAATAAAATTTTCAGCAGCAATGTCTTATTTACTAAATCATGAGAGAGAAAAGCAATGTTGTGGTCTGCTAAGTCAAATATTCATGTGAAACCAGCAAATATTTCTCTAGGAAGTCTCTGGGTACTTGCAGTAGGTACTGACAGCTGCGTGCTTTTGTACCTTCCACCATATGCAACCTCCATCAGGTGAAACAAGAAACCATTTCTGGTACTGTCAGGAAAGGCATACTACAAGCTCAACAGTGGACATTATAAACTCCAAATCGAACTCAGTGTCATTTTCTTTTGCTGCATTTAGGACTGTCCCAAACAGAATGTCATAGAAAGCTTTACTTTACTGATAAGAGCATACACCAGAAGACGCATCATAGATATTTCCTTTCCCCTCTTGTGGTACGCTGAGGCCCAAATGGGGAAGGACATATCAAGAATCCACATTAACAATGTGCAGAGCTGTTGGATGCTTTCCCTAGCTGTAAGTAATAGTGATGCATCTTATCTATGTTGTGTGGTCTTCAGGAAGAATGAACCCTGCCCAAATGAAGCAGCGGCTTCAGAAACATCTGTGCCTCACCCCAAGATAGTTCCTTTAATGTGAGGCACCCTTTTCTAACACACTCGCTTGTCCAGTCTGTAATGGACTTTCACCAGCTGACAGTGAGGCCTGCACTGCCTCCACTGAGGGTGCACAATTGCATCCTATATTTATTTGATGGTGTCCATAGCTTCCTCTGCAACTTTCTGGTGAATAAACTCAGCTTCCTCTCGTGTGGTTTCTAGTTCATATCAGCTCATTGTTTTCTCCTTCAGTGATAATCAACGGCCTGTCTTTTCATTTGCTTTCGGGTTACACAAAGCACTGCTTCCCATTCCTCTACTCACTCACTAGGTCTACTGCACCTGATGTAGCCTTCACCTGGCTTAACCTAAGCCACGTCTGAAGTCAATGAGGAAACTGAGAATAGCGATGCAGCATTATGCTGATGGCAGGAAATCTGCCCTTACTGCTGACCCCAACATAGCAACCTTTCTAGCTTTGCAGTCACTGCCCCTGGGAGATGCATCTGAACTTTCACCCGTGAGACACAACCAACTAAATGTCTCACTCATGATAAAGTACAGAGCTGACCAGACTTGAATGCTATTTAGAAAAAAAATCCAAATCCTGTACTATTTAACCTTCTATTATGGGGGGCAATTTACTTCTGCCCCTGAAGGTGGATCATATTTTGTTTTTTACAGTTGTCATCTGAGTTAGCACAGATATTCGTCCTGTGCCCTAATAATTCCTCAAACTGTTTTTGAGAAGGAAAGGAAGTGATTTACACTTTGTAAGTAATGAAAATAACGTCCGTGTTAGACTTCTAATTTTAGAGTGTGCATGCTGATGCACATTTCTTTATATTGACACATTTTCTGTTAATAGTACTAATATTTTCAATGAGTCCTGTTTCTCCTCAGTCCTTCCTGAAAGTAACCCCAACCATGGAGGAATACAGTACAGATTGAATTTTAGCTGATACTTGATAGCATTTGGGGGAAGTGCAGGAGAGAAGTGAAGCTAAGTTCTGACTTGTTCAAGTGCTTAATCACCTGTCTGCACTAACAATAGGTACTACTCAGCATCTTGGCTTTTGCTGGGCATGTTGGAGTTGCCCTCAGTTTGGGGGTGGGTGGAAATATCTCTAATATACCCCACAACCCCTTCTAAGTATAAAAAATAAAAGCAAGAAAACAAGAGGGGGACCACTGAGATTTCTCTACCTTACTCCACTATCCCCTCCCTTTTATTTCCAAAGGGGGTTCATGGATGATTATTCCACTTATACCCCTCTTCCCTCACCTCCCCCATACATCTTTCTCTCTTTCACCCCCTCCTCCTCACTTGGGGAAACAGGGGAACAAGGCATTGTGACAATTTGACTTTGTTGCTTTTGAAGAAGTTCCCTTCTTTCACTTTTCCATGTGGTATAGATGGGTCTAGAGGGCTAGTAGGGGGTTCTTAAGAAGTTGTGTTAAAGGTGACTGTTGAGCTGCAGTGAGGCAACTAAGATGTGTGCTTCTTTCTTCAGTCCAGTCTCTCAAGAAAAGTTGGGAAGAGATCATGGCAGGGCGGTGTCCTCCTACCAAGAGTCAGCAAGTACATCAGCACCACCAGAAAAGCTGACTGCAGAGCCACCATCAACAGGAAGAAGGAAGAGCCATGAAAGAGCAAACAGTTATCTAGGTTGTTAGCAAGAAAGAGAAGAAAAATTAAATGGAAGAGGTAGGGCAATGCATTCCTGACTGTGGAGAGACGGATGTTTACAGGTTATCCTCTTTTTTTTTTTTTTTTTTTAGTATGGAAAGTCAGCTGGTTCAGGTTTTCTTGGCTGATTAATAATTTATGCAATTATTGCAGGATTTGAATGATGATAACAGGGTTGGGCTTGAGGAGTTAGTGAGGTCAGCAGAGCAGAGTCATACGCCTTAGGGTCAAAAAGACCCAGAAGTAGGGGAGCTAGAAGACCACTTTGGAAACCAAGACATGGCAGTATGCTGGACTAGGCCTCTCTCAGGCAGCTGTTGGGGTTGGGTGTGAAACTGTAGACCATGGGATTAGAGAGAGTGCAATCCTTCCTTGCAGGCATTAACATAACCCCTTATATCTCACTGTCAGTGAAACAGAAGATTTGGAGAGGGGAGTGTGTTAATCTTTTTGACTTTATAGATGTAGATGACCACAGATGATTGTGTACACTGAGAACCAAGGTGCTACAGATATGATTACAACTTTATCAACATTAGGTAAGAGAAGCCCTAGTAGTCTTAGGGCCAGTCCATTTAATGAAAGACTTCCTGCTAGTCCCACATTTCCCATTTTTTCCTATGTAGTTTGCGGTTACCCTTTTCTTAAGATCTCACTTCCAATAATGTTTACAACTGTGTCAGTATAATTTGTGATATAAAATGATTGCATCTAAGACTGTGTTGGTGTGGTTTGTTTTCATTTATAAAAATGTATGATTGCCTGTGTAGTAAGTGATGGTTTAATAAAGATTTTCTTGTTTAAAAAAGCAGGAATTGAATGATTCATGTAATGTTGCTTAGGTTATATGATATATGAACAGGATTAGGAATAAGTATATTAGAGGGTCAGCCCAGGTTGGAAGGTTTGGAGACAAAGCCAGAGAGGCAAGATTACATTGGTTTTGACATGTGTTGAGGAGGGATGCAGAGTATATTGGGAAAAAGATGCTAAGGATGAAGCTGCCAGGTAACAGGAAAAGAGGAAGGCCTAAGATAAGGTTTATGGATGTGGTGAGAGAGGATATGCAGGTGGTTGGTGTGACAGAGCAAGATGCAGAGGAAAGGAGGAAATGGTAACAGTTGATCTGCTGTGGTGACCCCTAACGGGAGCAGCCAAAAGAAGAAGATATATATATATATATATATATATATATATATATATATATATATATATATATATATATATATAGCAAAATATGTGAAGTATAATGTTTACATTAATATAGTTTGATTACTTTTGCATAAATGTAAATTTGCCTGTGTCACAAGTGATAATTCAATAACGGTGTTTGGAAAAAAATTCCTGTTAGTCTGGAAAGGTCAGCTGTCTATGAGAGAAAAAAATGGGCTGACTTACGGAGTTGTATCATGAATTAGGATACCATTAGCTTCAGGGAAGTTTGAAGGCCTAGTCAAGGTTTTAACTTTTTTTAGGTTTGGAATTGGATAAGAGTTTGGGATTGTTCAAGCTTTTGGTAGACAGAGAAAGCTGCATGACAAGACTAAGGTCTTCATGGGGAAAGACAAAGACTGAGTCTTTTTATGTTATATAATGCTTGGGATTGTTGAATTTTTCTTACAGAATTTTGAGGCCAGGAAGTACCTTCAACAGATTTCTGATCAATCATCTGAGAAGTGTTAAGCATGAGCATCATAGCCTGAGTATTTCAATACACTTGAGAGAAGATCTTTCCATCTGGTTGGATTTTTGCACCTGAAAAATGTTGTGTTCATCATCTGATGACCTGCAGCTGTGTACAGATACACTGGAGGATTAGCCACAGCAGAATACTTCAGACAGAAATGATTTGTAGTGGCTTGGTATGTGAGTAGCCCACTAAGTGGAAGACAGACATTATTTTGTTAGAGCTTGTCTATTTGGGCGGCTTTATTAGTTTAAGAAGGTAAGTTGAGTAACAATAAGGTTGTTTTCCATTACAACAATGGGGCAATGGTGCAAGTGCTGCTGAAGCCAGTTTGGACAAAACTAGTGCAAGAGGTTTTGAGGAAGTTGGTTCTTCAGTGTCTTGGATTAATTTATTATTCTCTGCAAAACATATTCCAGGCAGACTGTGTGCATTTTCATTTTCACAGAATTAGTGTTCTAGTTCTTGAGGCAGAGGAGTATACCTTTAGAATGCAGGAGGAGGTATGGAAAGTTGGCAGTTAGAAATGGGACAGTTAATTGAGCAGTCATGGACTATGGTGATCAGAATAGCATACATCTCTGGTGTATCTGCCTTTTTTTTTTTTGAGAGGGGTGGTCCTCTTCCTCATGCAGACAGCCATACCAGTGTCACACATCCATCGCTGGATCTACCAGCTGCTTCAATTCACTGCAGTCTAGCACCAGTTTTTGCTGGTGTCAGCACAATCTTAACACCATCTTGTGGTGGTAGTGGTGATGTCATTCAGTCAGCTGTTACCTGTGCCCATAGTTAAGTCCAAGGGTAGACACACAATGGAGATATTGTGGCATATCAACCCTCCCCTGCAACCATGTCCACTCTCTGCATCCAAATTGGATCAGGTTAGGCAGAAGTAACATGTAGTTTTGAAAAGGAATGATGAGGTCTTGTTGAACCTGGTGGCTTTGGCAATTTACTATCACATATTCGATTGTCATTTAGACGATCGAATATGTGCGAAAATCATTTTCTCGAACTGAGAGTTCGATCACCACAATGTCGAAGCTGACATGAGTGAACAGCCACAATGGTCAGCTTCAACACTGCAGTGCAGATCGCACTATAGTGGGGATTGGGAAATGTACCCTTACCCTCACTGTAGTACGATCTTGGAGTTTGTATATATAAGTAGGGGGCCCCCCCCTGCAAACGTTATTGTTAGTTGTGGGGAGATGTGAGCATTTCAGCAAAGTCGATATTCAACATTGCTAAAATGCTCCGTTTGATATTTCATTTGCTCGGTGTTTTGATTTCCGACAATATTTGTTGGAAATCGTAGTGTTTGTCTAAATGATGTTCACAAATATGATAGTAAACTGGCTTAGGCATTAGGCTGGAAGAAGGAAGTAGTGCTTAATAAGGTCATACTTTGGTCTTCCAATATCGGGATGGTAGACCACTTATGGCTAGCCAGTTTGATCTTAGTGTGTAGTAGGCACTGGACAATTAAGAAGTTATGGGGAGTACTAATCTAAACACCCTGTTCACAAAGGTAGGGTACTGGAAGGGAACTAGATTGAAGTGATAAAGAGAATGGGTTGGTGGTCTAGTAATTCATTTATTTCTTATACTAGGTAGATGGCTGAGAGGTAAGAACATTTTCTGAGACACTGTTTAGTTTTTCTTTTTGCTTGGGAAGTAATGATTTGGCATTGTACCCAAGCAGAGATTGTTATCACAGATAAGTGATACGGTATTACTGACATAGAGATTTTCTGGTGTGGGTGTATTATGGTCATCAATAGTTTGCAGGCTGGCCTGGAAAGGGGCTACCAATTTTAAGGTACTGAGTTGACTAGGAGGTTTATAAACCATAGGGTGTCTAGGTCTGCATTATTTTTTTAACTTTTGTGTCCTGGATCATTGGGATTTCACAGATCAGGATTGGGTGTGGTTTAGATAAGATGGCATTTACATTAGTGCCATTAGTTTTAATTTATTTAATGCGTAGTTGTCATCATTGCTGAAAGACCCTTGTGGAGGTTTCCAGGAACTAAATATATATGTCAGGATGTGTAGAGTTTCATAGTTGCATGGTCAGGATGGAAAGGAGAGAAAGGATTGCCATTTAGGCAGTCTAGTAGGTGGTCCTGGAGTATTCCTGTCTTTAAGAACAGTACCTCCTTTAACCCCTTTCCTTGTTCAGGACTGATTGCCCTTATTTTAAGGGGAGCAGGTTATACTGCCCTTGATGAGGGCTTGGATGGAGTACAGTTAGTGGGTTCCATGCACTGCTTAGGCTTCATATTATCTTGCGGTGAATGGTCTGTAATGTTGCCCATCATTAGTTTATGTTTCTTGTTTGGCATTTATACTTTATTGTTTTATGTCTTTGATCATCACTGACCATCATGAAACAAAGAGTCAGTGTCTGGAAAGCCTGGATCAAAACTAAACAAACTCCTCATCTTCTCAAATACAGACAACTACGTAATCTTGCCAAAAAACAGACAATTATAGACAAAAAATCATTTTATAGCTCAGACCAGCATAAACATAGATCTAACCCCCATAAATTCTGGTCAACACTTAATAGCATCCTTTACACAGGCTCTCCCCCTCTAACCCATCCCTCTACCCAAACTCAACTCTGGAGGAAACAGCTACCTTACTAAATTCCCACTTCATTTCCTCCATCCAAAATCTCCTACCCTCTCAACCTAACTCCTACTCCTTACCAGACCCAACACCCACCCCCAATAACACTTTTTTCTCCTTCCAGCCACTTCCCACTTCTTATATAAAATCTCTACTGCTCAAACTCAAACCCTGCTCTCTCTCTACTGATAAATTACCTCCCACCTTCCTTAGACTTGCAGCTGACTCTATTGCCTACCCAGTGACTATATTAATTACTAGATCTATGCTAGAATCTACTGTTCCTACTCTTTGGAAATCTTTCTACAATACACCTCTCCATAAAGGAGGCAACTCCACTGACCCTACCAACTATCAACCTATTGCCATTCTATCCCCCCTATCTAAGATACTAGAAAAATGTATCCATACACAGCTTCTAAACCACCTTCTCAATCACAACTTACTCACCCCTACTCAACATGGTTTCTGCCCCTATCACAGCACTTCTACTGCCCTACTCTCCTTCACCCACACCATTGCAGAATCCCTGGACAATAATAAACCTACCTCCTGTCTCTTTCGAGACCTCTCCAAAGCTTTTGATACAGTATCCCATCCTTTACTTGTATCTAAACTTGCAAACTTTCACCTATCCTCCTCCACCCTCAGCTGGTTCGCTAGCTATCTATCTGGACGCCAACAATCTGTCAAATGGCTCTCGTCCTATTCACCTTTCCTGCCTATCTCTACTGGTGTTCCACAAGGTTCCATCTTAGGCCCCCTTTTATTTAACATCTTCATCAATGACCTCTTCACCTCTTGCAATCAGTCATCTCTCATACAATACGCGGATGCCTCTACTATTATTTCTACCGCCGACAACATCTTTGACCTACACACTCTAACCCAAAAAGCTCTACTTTCCACCGAACAATGGCTTTCAAAAAACTTACTAATCCTCAATCCCAAAAAAAAAACAAACTCTTGCTCTTCCTCCCCCATTCTCTTGCTCAACATAGATCATCCTTTGTCATTAAGTCTTGTAATAATACAGCCATCCAACCTGACACCCATACTAAACTCTTAAGGGCCATCATTGACGATGAACTAAAATTCAATCAACATATACAGCAATGCATAAAGGAAACCCATCAGAAACTAGGTCTCCTATATCGGAACAGAAAATACCGCACTCCTGAGGCTAGACTCACCCTTGGACAAGCAATTCTCCTCCCCTCTCTCCTCTATGCCGCCCCAGTTCTCACAAATATTCAAACTACTACCCTGAACAAACTTCAACAAACCTACCACAAAATAGCCAGATTCATTACTAACTCCCCAAATAATACACACCACTGTATTGCCTTAAAGTCTCCACAATGGCTGGAGCTCCCACAACTACTACATCTCTACCAATTTCACATGCTGCACTCTATGTTCTTTAAACCCTCCTGCTGTCCATCTCTATCTCTCTTTCTTTCTATCTATACCCCTTCTCAATCTCTCCGCACCTCAAATCAGCAATTGCTCGATATCTACCACCCTAATAGGTCTGTAGGTAAGCAACTCTACAAACACTCTGTGGCCCAAGCTTGGAATAATCTTCCCCTGGATATATGCTCTATCTCTCACACTCCACTATTTAAAAAAGAACTAAAGACACATTTATTCAACTCCAGAACCTGTCTCTGTCCCTGCTAGGACTCTACTTAGCTCTCCCCTCCAACCACACTCACATCACTCTCAGTAGATCCTACTGACACTCTTGACTCTCCCCCATGGTTCAGCAACAAAGAATTTAATTTTGTCAAAAGAAAAATGTATTTTCTCTTTTTTTAATTATAATCTTCACATGTAGTTTATTTCTATTGCTTATTATTATTGTTTGTAATACTTGTTTTTCTTGTACTGTAATTATATATTGTATTTTCTTGAGCTTTTCTCCTCGGGGTCTCCACTGAAAATGGGACAAAATCCCAGTTGGACTATCCCAGTTAACAAATGTCAATAAATAAATAAATAAATGTTTGCTTAAGAAGTGTCAATTGAAATCAGATGTTGTTTATTAATTTCTGATTAAATGGATTGGAGGTACTTCTATTTGTGTCTGGGGCAGAGGTGCATAGACAAACAGGGTTTGCTTTGCAGGTATAATTATCACTGTATGACTGTTGGGATCAGCGAAAAGCATCAATTATCTTAGTTGGCAATATGGCAGGAGAGGAGTGGCAGTGTATGTGAAGGAAGTATGAGGTCAAAGTATAAGGTTGAAAGGAAAGGAAGTGAGGTAATAGAACAATGAAAGAGGAACTAGTACTTAACTGGTCAGAAAGGGTTCTCGTCTCTTTAGCATGGGTGTTTGGTGCTCTAACTCACCCTTTCTTGGTATGGAGTTGCATAAACCTTTCAGTTGTTGAGGACAGTGATTTGTTTCCTTACATTAAGAGAAGAACCTCTTTTCTTGTTCTGGGCTGGTTGGCCTAGCTTTTGGGGTGAGTGATGGTTATGCTGCTCCAGGTAGGGGTTTCAAGGAATTCAGTGATTAGTTTTCAAATGCTGAGTGGACTTCAAATTATCTTGAGATGAGTGGTCAGTAATGTTGCCTGCCATTAGTTTACATTTCATGCTTAGTGTTTGTTCTTGACTATTGAAAACTGCTTTATGCATTTTTATCTTTGATAAGTAAATGTAAATGAAATTAAATACTGACTAATAAATTCTTGTTGGGTGGTTTTAAAGTGTGGGCAGAGGTACATGGGCAATGACACTATCACAGATGTGTTTATATATAGACAGATACACAAATAGTATCATATTAAAAAGAAATGTCTCTAAGACAGTTTGAGTACTGCAAAATGTGATGAAGAGTGGACTGTATGAAAACATAAATAATTTTCAACATCAGTTAAATGAGAAGAGGTATGAACCATTTTAATAAACCATAATATGTAATATAAATATTAGAGTATTTCTTTTTTACATAGTATTTTTCTTGTTTCTTTTAATATAAGATAAATACATTATGTGGGAATTTGCATTTGGAAGGCTTTGAATGTAATAAAAATTTTGCTGCATATTTGTTTTAAATATGTTTAAGGCAGATGCTTATTTGGACTATTAATCTTCTAGGAAGACTTACGGAAACTATGCAAGTCTAATGCCTGTGTATTACAGGTTAGCGGTTTTCATTTTTTCTATTGAACTGTACACTTGTAACATATTCTGAAGTCTAATCATATTGAAGTGCTGGACTAGAAGATAATTAATCTGTGCAAAGTGATAGAGTACAGTCTGATGAATCACTAGGAAAATTGTTCTCTAATATTAATGCTAAGTAAAGTTTGGGAAGCTGTGTCTAAGCAAGTTAGTATATCTAGTCTAAGTAGAAATGAGTACACAGTAAATTGAATTATGTGAAAGTATCAGGAAAAGCAAGTTAGATGCGGTCGCGGTGGTGCAGCAATTAGCATTGTCGCCTCACAGCAAGAGGTTCTTCAGTTTGATTCTCGACTGTGTGGAATCTGCATGTCCTCCCTGCAGTCAAATCAGTTTTAAAGACATGCAGGTAGGTGCATGTGTGTGCCTTCTGTGAAGGCTGGGCACCAGGCCGGGAACTCAACACCGTAAAAACACCACTGCCAATCAATCTGCGGACTGGTGATCTGCTGTGGTGACCCCTAACTGGGAAAAACGGAAAGATGTTGCTTTTATCAGGAAGAGTAAATTAGAATGAGGGTTTTCCCTGTCTCCTCCTGTACTTTTTATGTTAAAAAGCAAGCAACATGAAGTTATGTAAATTACCTGATGAAGCATTAGTAAAAGTTTTGCAATACAATTAAGTACGATAAAGGAAACCGTGTTAAATGTTACTAGGCCCCAATGTCACATATAAGGGGAATTCAATAAATCGTTTTGCATGTAATAAAATGTTAGGGATGAGAGACAAAGGTAAAAACAGTGAGACTAAAGTTCATGGGATGTTATTAATTGTTTGAGATATATATATTATTTATGTATTTTATATATATATATATATATATATATATATATATATATATATATATATATATATATACACACAGAATGCTTAATAAAAGAATGTTTGTCTTAATTTTAAGATGAGTATCATATTTTATTTCTGTTATTATTACAGGTGTCCAATTGGAATTGCCTGAATCACAGTACCTGGAATCCGATTACACCCAGAGACGGATTGATGTTTGCTGGGAAATAATTTGGTTAGAAGTACACTCTCAGACATTTAGAATTATGCATTTGCGGTGAAAAGAATATAGCAGAGATGATATATGTTGTAATAATCAATATTTATGAGTATATAGACAATGCTGAAATTATATGATGTCTCATCAAAAATGTAACTAATGATGTATCATTAAAAATGCACATAATACAACTAACATAAATATGTTTGTTTTACTAACAGTAAAAAGTTAATTTAATTAAACTGCCTTTAAATACAACTAGCAAAATATGTCTGCAAACAGTCTGACTGGATCATGAGTTTAATGGTTTCAGTCCCAAACAGACCTGACCTTTTTAATTTTAAACAGTCCAGTTTAAATGCTCCTTACTTATTTGTCAGAATCCAACACTTCAAGTCTACCAAATTAAGATACAAGAACTTATCAATGCCTAAAACTCACTGGAGCAATATGGAGCTTAAATGAGGTAAATGTTACTGACGAGCTATAATCACGCAGATCCTAGGAAAAATAAGTACTGCTTTCCTGCTGTGTTTATTTATTTATTTTTTATTTATTTATTTATTTAACAATTTGATAACATAGTGGATGAGCTGGTCCATCGACAATTTTCAATCACAGCCTGGGCAACAGTGTATAAAGTCAGTGACATATCATACAAAACATAGACTCAGTAAAATTCCATACAACAAAGTACAGTGGAAGAGCTTCAATTCAAAGTATAGTCAAAAATACATAAAACGTTTGCTTGGGTTTACAAAATAGTTAGGGAGAGCAGTTTGAGTAATGTATCCAAGATGATTAGAATAGTTAATAACTCCACAGTGATCTTAAAGGAGAAGGTATTAGCCAGTGCCCTGAAAACGTGCATATTAATTCATTCTGCAAGTGTTTTCTAAGGCTTTTTTCTAAATATTTCCAAAGTTTGAAGGTTTTTTTAATGTCTACAGGTAATTGAGTCCATATAGCAGGTCCCATTCTACAGTGAGATTTTTCTACAATAGCCAATTTGAATCTAAGCCTAAGTAGAGGGGGTGGTGTTATCTTGATTGCTTCTAAGGAAACTGTTTTGTTCTTTAATTCTGCATAGTCTTTCAAGTGGCTGGCAATTACCAAGGGTAAGAATTCTGAATACCAGAGTCTATTAGTAAGTGTCAGGCAAGGTGTCTTTTCATACAGTGTGCAATGCTGGCTTTTCACATCTGTGAGATATGGATTTTTTTTAGCCATCTGTGATTTATGAGGATTGAATGCTGAATATAGAAGAGTTAGTGGAACAGCATATCCAATCTTGGGGAGTAGGACATTTGTGGCAAAGGCCATATGAGCTGGCATAAGGATGCAACTTGCCCAAGCTGAGCATATATCCCTGCGCCTAACTGCTACATGCTGTGCACCTCTTTTTCTCTCTCTTCCCCAGCACATTTCATTATTGCAGAAGGCTGGACCAGTCCTCCACACCCCCCACCACCAAAATGGGTTTCCTTGTCTTAGCCACTTAATCCTCCATCCATTCTTGATTTAAGAACAGTTATTTTATTTATTTATTTTACATTTGTTGACCGGGATAGTCCGACTCGATATATGTCCGTTTTCAGCAGAGGCCCAGGGAAAAAAGCTCCACATACCAAAAAAGAGACAGTACATACATCACTGAGTGATAAACTCAGGCAGACATGTTTAGAAAAATATAGACAAAGAATACAGGCAGATATCAATATACACAATGTGTAGACTTACATCTGATTGGCAAAGACGTATCAGAAAATGTGAACATAGAATGCAATCAGATCTCATAATTCACAATGCTTAGACATTCAAATGCTATGAGGCATAGATACTTGGCTAAACAGCAGGTTGGGTAGCAAGACATTTATTAGTGAAGTTGTTAGGTTTAGAACAAGAGCACAGCCAATGAGATGTGAGGTATTTTTTGAGTTCTCATTTAAATAGGGGTAGTGAGGTTTCTTTGGTAATGGTAGTAGGGAGTAGATTCCAGATTTTACCAGTTGAGTTGGCAAATATAGCATCGCCTGCAGAGTTGTTGGATTTTTGGGTCAGTATCATTAGTTTATCAGCTGAGCATAATGGCCTGGGGCCACTATGAGGGGTGAGAATATTTGAGATCAGGAGAGTTATCAGGTTGATGGAGTATTTTATGTGCTACTATAAGCTGATTGAACTGTAGAAGGGTAGGATACTCTAGCCATCCCAGTGCTTTGAGATTCTGGCAAGGGTCGGTCCTAAAAGCCATACCTGTAGCAAATCTGGCTATATGATTGTAACATCCTGATAATTTGTTGAGATCAGTTTTGGATAGGTTGGCGAGTACAGGGGAGGCATACATAAGGGTAGAGAGGAGGTGTGATCTTGCAATAGCTACTCTAGCTGGGGGGGGGGGTTGAGGAAAGGTTTGGCTCTGTACAGGGAGCCAAGTTTTTGTTGACTGACGTAATAGTGTGATTGACATGTTCATCAAATTTAAGGTTGTTGTCTATTATTACACCTAAAAGCTTTGTATGGTCATCAGGGGAGATAATGGTGTCATTGCTAGATTTGATGTCGAAGGAAGAAGGAATTCTATGGTTAGGGGAGAAAAGTAGTAGCTTGGTTTTGTTAGGATTTAGAAGCAGGTGGTGATTAGCTAACTACATTTCTACCGTGCTGAATGTGGTCTGGGTGAGGGTTAAAAGTTGTGTAGGAGAGGAGTCAGAGCATATTAGAATTGAGTCATCTGCATATTGGATGCAGGTAGCTCCTGGGATGGTGGTGTGCAGATCATTGATAAAGACAGAGAAAAGAAGGGGACTTAGTATGGACCCTTGTGGGACACCTAGGGTTGGAGAAAGTTGGGATGACAGCTTGCTCTGCCATAAGACAGCCTGCTGTCTACCGTTTAGGTAGGAGTGAAACCATTTTATTGCGTCTAAACCGATGGTTTGTAGGGTATTGAGCAGTAGCTGATGGTTCACCAAATCAAAAGCTTTTGAGAGATCTAGGAAGAGTGCTGAAGATAGTTTGTTGGTGTTACAATGAAGACTGATGACAGAGAAAGATATAAGAACTGTGGTGATACTGTGGAATGGCCTAAAGCCATGGTGAGATTCGGCGAGCTTTCCGTTTTGAATAAGAAAGTGCATGATTTGTTTGTGTATGCATCTTTCCATGATTTTAGCTAGTGGTGAAAGAATGGCTATAGGTCTAAAGTTAGATGATTCTGTGGAACTTCCTTCTTTATGGAGAGGTAATAACATGCAATATTTTCCATATTGCTGGGATGGATCCTTCTGAGATGTTTCTGTTGATCAGAACAGAAATGGGAAGTGCTATGGCATCAGCTGCTTTTTGAAGATATTCAGCTGGGAGGTGGTCGGCACCTAGTGTAGTAGGTTTTAGCTTTTTGAGTAAGGTCCGGATCAGGTTGGTAGGTACGGTTTGAAAGGTAAAGGTGGGTTGGTTGCTGGGTGGATCAGGGCTAGATGTGCCAGAGTTGGTGTTTGTGTCCGATGAAGTGAGATGGGTAGCTAGAGACTGGATAGCTTCAGTAAAGGAGTTGAAGCTGTTTGCAATTTCAACAAGGGATTTATCAAGGGCAGCTGATGGGGTAGGAGTGGCAGAACGGCTTAGCAGATCTAATCAACTCCCTTGGTCAATAGATACTACTTGGTCAACCAATCAAATGTGCTTTCCTGCTTAAAATCAAATCTAAATTATGTACTAAATTTCAAATGGCAACACACAGACAGGTTCTAAACAACCAGTCCCCAAATGGCTTAATCTATGTAATGATCAGGAAGACCAAATCAAAATAAATCAGAACTGGTAGTAAAATGTCAAGCTCTGTCTCCCTGAAGGTCAGAGGGTCAGAAAAGGTTGTTGTACTCTAAATTGTTGAAGCTATGTCTCAATTTTGATTAAGTGAGCTCAACTTGACCCCAAAACAGAGCGCATAAATGACTGTATCCTCAAACAATGTATGTATTGTCAACTTTTCTAAACAGAAAATGAAACTAAGTATTGATACAAACAGCAAAACATATACTTAGAAATGATGAGCTGTAATTTAGGATGAGATAACTAATATTAGAAGCTCTTTACAGACTCATCTGTTTAACTTCAGTTAAGCTACTTTAAATGGCGCTTTTTTTGCCAGAGCCAAAGGCTCCAGGACCACCAAGACTCTTCCAATACTAGAACTCAATCAATCAGGAGCTTGAAACAAGATAATTGTTGCTCTATGACCATAATCATTAACACTGGAAAAATTCACCAACATGAATCAAATTTTACTACTGACAATCTAGTAATAAAGTTAACAGGACAAAACGTAACAGTTTTTCTACTAATACCCTTCACAGGCTGTTCCATGCTGCTGCCAGTTTTAATGTTATTGTTGTTGTGTCTTTTGGCTTTTCCCGGTTAGGGGTTGCCACAGCGGAACTCCGGTCCGCTAATGATTGGAAGTAGATTTTTACGTGCTAAGTTGACAGCCCTGACGCACAACCTTCAACGAAGGTACGCCCATTCACGCATGTCTCCACACAGAAGATGCTCTAGCTAAGAATCGAACAGGACAATATCTTACTGTGAGGCGAGAACACTACTGCAGCACCACCACCGCAGTCTGCTGCCAGTTTTAATGAATTTCTTTATGACAATATTACAGGAAGAGTTTAAAATGTACAGTTAAAATAAGAAGCTTTTAATCTGTCTAAAACTAAACAGAGGATTACATCATTAGATGAAACGATAAAACAAGCCTTAAGCAGGATACAGTGGTGTTATCATTTCACAGTGGTGTTATCATTTCAGAGATTTAGCATTTTGGCTTCCTTATCAGATTTCTAAAATGGTTAGCATGTTTTAGGTTAACTTTGAGCCCAGCAATAACACAGGCACTTGTTTCTTTGACAATCCAAGCCAAAGCAAGACACATAGCAAGGATAACCTATGTTATAACGCTTACTTTCTGTTAGCCAGTTAAAATATACAGCAGTACTATACCCTAGGCATCAAACTGATTATTCCCAATACAAGTTACCACTGTTGTATACAATATGGTATCTGTCATAACTAATCCTGATGTTTCCCTAAGATACCTCAGTGCTATAATGAATAGACAGCTCCACTTGTCAGTTTTCGCATTTGATGAGTCTAGCACATAACAAGCTAGTGTAGGTTTCTCTCATTCTTACAGAACTGAGTTATTACAAGAATAATGTGGGCTCAGACAGATAACACCCACTAAATAACCTGGCTACATTTGTCTTACAAGACCCTTTTTACCTTTATATCCCAGGCAATGCCACTGTTAACCACATCTCAGGTTTAACATCAAATGGTATGCAAAGCTGGTCAGAACTGTTTAAGCCCCCAGGGAACTATAATTTCTTTTAACTGGCAAATGAGAGCCTGGCTTGTATATTAAAAATCAGGTACTTTCCAGTGGTTGGGGAATTATATCTCACTTTCTCATCCAGTAGAAAAAATATTTGCCTGTGAGACATTACAACTCAAGTCTCTGTCAATATGAATTCCTATGTATAACCAGTAATAATCTATGGACTTAAGAGTTGCAAAGGGTATATTTTCTCCATCTGATATTTTCTGTTGGTGACACCAATACTTTCACAGTGAAACATTTTAGTTTTGTCAAGCAAAGGCCTAATATACACAGAAAATACTTATAAGGGAGAATATGGGATCCTTCTCAAATTGAAGAGTGTAACTAAATGGCTGAAATTTCAAACTAATATCTAAACATGTGATTGTAAAATGGAATGCTATATGTGCTCAGAGATTAAAGGAAATTACAATGCTAGAAATAACTACACACCAGTGGAGCTTAGAACCCAGAACTACTACACAAGGTAAATTTTATGTCATTATGGACGAGATGACAAGAATAAACATGGTCTTACTGAGAATTAGGGAACAAAATCTGACAAGACTGGGTAATTATATATAAGGTAATCATCAGATGTTTTACTGTAGACAAGAATCTTGAACAAGAAATATTCTAGTCATCACACCTAAAAAAATAAGTATGCAAAAGATTAAGAATAGGTTATAACTCAAAAAATATAGAATGAACTCAGACTGCAAGGCCTAAGGCATCATTATTGCTGTGATAAAAGTTTATGCTCCCACTACAGATGCCAAAGAGAAGGATATTTGCCCATTTTATTAGGATCTGCAGCTCCTTTGGGAAATACACACACACACAAAATGCATTCCTCACAAATTATTGGGGTATTAAAGTTGGTAGCCAGAGTATAACTGGAATAAGGGGCAAGTTTGGCCTTCGAATATTAAATGAACTGTGACACAGACTTTTAGACTTCTACCAAGATAATTAGACAAACTCCGTCTCTTCTACCACGTTAATTCATTTGTCATAAACTTTCTCTTTCTCAGAGTAGTTTAAAAGATGACTTTACACATGGATATCACCAAATGTTCTCCAGAAGAAGCCTGGTTGTATTCCTTGCAGTTGGACAAGGAAGAGATGTACATAGTCAAGAGAAACATGACTTAGATCAGGCCATGCTCATAATCTCTGCCCTCTTATCACAAATTTTAGAATTAAAATAAAAAAAAAACATCCTGGCACGCTACATACAAGCTCAATAACATGTGGTCAAGGCAAATAAAATGTTTATGGGATTAGGGCTGGTGGACAGTGTGTTTGTGCCTGTAGAGTAATGAACATATGTTTGTGATGCTGTTCAGAAAGGGACACCAAAACTATTTTATAAAGAAAGAAAATTAAAACAGTAATGGATGCCTGATGAGGCTCTTGATGCAACATAGGAAAGAAAGAGAGCACGAGATATCAAATTAAGTAAACTTTGTAAAACTGAATGTAGAGTTTTAGAGAAAATAAATAGTGAACATAAATGGAAAAAACAGAATGGTAATAAGACATTTCTTTAAGAATATTGGTGATATTAAGGGAAATTTACAGCAAAATGGGCATGACAAAACAAAGATGGGAGTTTTTGGTATGTTGCAAAAAATAAGTTTAAGTGTAAGTCAAGGAAAATGTATACAGGTTTTTATACTTTATGTTACTGAAGCAAACGTTTTTGAGGTAGTCTTAGTTTAATAGTTTGCATCTAGCTTAAAAGCTGCTGACGCTGCTAGGACATTTGTAAAACACTGATTATCTAAGGCAGTACTATCCTCAGATTTCTGGGTACTTCAGCGTTGAGAGTTCACAGACAGCGATCCAGTAAAGTAAAGGAAAAACAGAGTGCATTTGACTGAAACTGAGTTAGACTTGTTCACTTTCTACTTGCCCCCATTCCTGAAGGATTTACTGCAGTATTTTAGACAGGCTTAATATGGAGTAGCAATGAAAAGGGCTATTAGGAAGGAACAAAGGGAGGGGTTCAGTCAACATGTCCCCCTCCCTTCCTTCCTGAAGTGAGTGTGGGAGTGAGCTGCTTCTGGAGGGCTTGCAGTTGGTATTAGTAATTGATCATTTAATGATGTGATGGTAGATTTGGTAATCTGAGGTGAGCAGTCTGCAACACTGCCATTTCAAGTTTTTTGATTGACTTTGAATTATAAAATGATTTGATTACATTTAACTCTGCTATTAGTTTTGAGATTTCATATTTTTCGGGCCTTGACATTAAAATCTGCTTACACTGGCAATGATAGTGTAGTTGTATATTGGCAGGGATTTGTGGACAGTAGGTGTTTGCTGGAAAAACTTATTTATCTGGGAATGCTTGAGTTAGAGTGGGCAAGCTTTCTATTTATACTGAAAGGATAGTTAAGTAAGAAAAGGGTGAGTGGTGGTGTACTTCCAGGAAGAGGAAGTGCAGTATTTGATAGTGAGGAGAGTGACAGTAAGTGAAGTTGGTAGAATGAAGAGGAGGTCGGAGACAAGTATATAAGGTCAGTGAAAGGGGCCATCAGCCTCATTGACCACAATGTTAAGTACTCAAATACCTCACTCCTCTGTTTGGTATTAGCTAAGAGATTCATGTTATTTATGGATTGGGCAGAAGAAAGGAGCTATTCTTCTTCAGAAGAAGAAAAAGTCCTGCTTCTCCCTTCCTTCCTGATGAAGTAGGTGTGTGAGAAGTATGCTACACTACTCCTTGTAGGTTTTTTGTTGGTGTTAGTAAGTGGTAAACTGTAGTGAGTGGTCTGTAACACTACTAGTTCAAGTGGGTCTATATCAGATCATTGAAACAGCTCATTATCGAATGCCGAAACGTCGAACTGCAAAACCCGAACACTAACAATATCGAAACCTCAAAACAGCAAATGTTTTCCCAGGGAAAAAATATCTCTGTTCTGAGAAACACACACCACAAGCACACTAAAAAGCAGGAATCCACACACATACATTTAAAAAAGTTACACCTAACCCTACACTACACTGCACATACACTACTATCTATCCACTTACCTTAACTCAGAACCTAACCCTAAGGTCAGTCACTATCGCTCACTCACCTCACCCGCGCCCTAACCCTAATTCACTTAACCCACCCCTAATCTGAAATTCTCACTATCGCACACTCACCTCACCTGCACCCTAACCCTAACTCACTTAACCCGCCCCTAACCCCAAATTCTGTCACAATCGCACATTTACCTGACCCGCGCCCTAACCCTAACTCACCCAACGAGTGCACTAACCCGAACATCCGCACAATCACACACTTAACTTAACCCAACCCGTAACTTTCCACTGCATCGCTGACAACAGCGGCCAACCAAATTCTTTCCCTAGGAAAGAATTTGGTTTTGTGCAGCTTTGCTGTTTTCAGCATTCACGATACTGGGTTCAATATTAGATCATTCGAAATTCTGCCATTTCGATGATCTAATATAGACCCATTCAAGTTGTTAATTTGATTTACTTTGAATTACAAAATTGTTTGACTCTATGGAGTTTTCAGATGTGTTAATATTTTATTGGTCTTGACAAAATATGATTGCACTGGCTACACATTTGTGATCATTTGTGTTTGGGCAGGAGTTCACAGACAATACTTTTTTTATACAAAATCATAGCCTTGTTTATTATCCGATTCCTTGTTCTTTGTTTCTTTTCATGTCATTGTAAATATTCATACAGTCCATATTTCATAAGAACCCATTCTGCTTCTTTAAACACAAATCCATAATCATGTGGGTGAGGGATGGGAGACCTAATGAGCAATATGCTGACAGCAGCAGAATTAATGTCAGTCTAGACTAAATATTTAGTCTTGGTTGGCAGCTATGGAATAAATTACTTGTATTGAGCTCTGGTTGCATGATTATGGACTAAAGACGACAGCCTAACAAGTGAATTTTTTGCATTATACCTTGCAGATCAGCATGGTGGAACCACAGCCTGTGGTCAAGAAACTGGATGGCATAACTAGATTGGCATCTCAAATCCTAACAGAGACTAAGAATTTGAAAGAGCTGGCAGTGACCAACAAAGAGGAACTTCAGCATTTAAAAGTTAAAGCAAGTTTCCTGGTAGCAACCCTCACAGCAGAAGCCAATCGTCTTCAGCAAGTGGATCCGGAAGTAAGAGATTAGTGCTCAACCCTCAACAGCCTAACTTGGAAGGTAGCAGACCTGGAAGATGGACATTGCCACTATAACCTACATTTAGTGGGTCTCTGTGAATCACCTGACATCAAGTATTTGGTTTCCTACCTTTAAGCTGAACTAATAACTGCTGCATGCCTGGATCACAATATTATTATCAAGCAAAGACAGAGATCATTAAAACCATTTCTGTGAGAGAACCACCGTCACAAGCAAATAATTTTCTAGTTTTTAAAGTACTATGAGAATGAGACACTATTACAAAAACTGAAAGAGGAGGAGCAGTTTCTGATGGATAGGCGCATGGTACCTCTTTTCCAGGACTTCTCAGAGTACACGGCTGCTAACTTCCATGCATTCTCTTTGCTACAAGAATGGGTTCTAAACATTGCTAGTGTAACCATTCTAAAGATCAGATGGAATGGTAATCATCATTCCTCTCAGTCCTCTGATTTAGCACTGGAATTTCTACAAGACATACTCGTACGCGATTCAGTTTCTAATTTAATTTGATTAATTAACACTTGTTAAATTTCCAGTTGGTGTTTGTTACTTTACTCTGTTTTTATGACTATGCTGTTAGCTTTATCTGTTAATGTAGGAGGATCATTATCAAAGGTAAAGGGAAATGTTCTTAGTTTATAAAGAAGTATAGAAGCATAAACCTGATCTTTTATACTTGTGAGAGTTAAAAATAGCTAGGAAGCATACAAGGTATTTATAGCTCCTTTCGGGAAGTCATGGGTGGCAAATTTATCTTTGAAGTCTAAAGTGAGGATTGCCATATATGTGGCAAATAAATTTGGATGGGATGTACAGGACCAGTTAACAGGTTCAGAAGGATGCAAGACTATGGTAAGGGTTTAGACAGGAAATAGGACATTGATATTGTGTAATAAATACACAGCTCTAACACAGACGCTCCAGGCTTCTTGTCTACTCTCTTTACTATGCTGCAGGCCTTTAATAAAGGGAATGACTCAATTTTCCTGGGGGGGGGGGGGTCTTTGATATCACTCTTATCAGAGTCATGGACAGAACCAATCTGAGAGAAAAACTGCATAAAAAACACAGCTGATTCTTAACAAGGAACTCAGGAACCTGAGACTATCTGATATTACTAAGCTGGTTTGCATAGAGAAACCAGACTATACCTTTCTGCACTAGGGAGACAAGCAGGGGGCTGGTTGGACTACTGACAGGTCTCAACCAAACTCATGTCTGGAGTCAGGGAGGTACAATCTGATCATACAGCAATAGAGACTGGGGTAGATATTGGAGTAAGGATGAACTCCAGAGTCATAAGTTGGAGAAACGACCCTTTGATGTTCCAGGACAAACACAGGAGAGATTATGTTTTGGGGGAGTTATGCAGTTATATTAGTCTTAACCCCTCTCTATTATGCCTTCATTCACATGCTGGAAATCTCCCTAGGGGGGATTATAGTTTATTTCCGCAGTGACAAAAGTTAAAATACTTTCAACCTAGGAATCCAAACTTAAATTTAAAGGCAGAGTAGCTTTAAAATCAAATAAAGTAGCTAAATTTAAATTATTTGTAAGGAAAAAAGGTTGAGCTATATTTAAAGAGATCTTACCTACTAGCTTGGACAATAAGTAATAAGCCAAATAAGTTGCTTGCTCACAGATTGAAGCAAAGAAGAATACAATGACAGATTTTTGACATTCAGACAGACAAAAAAAATCACAGTCCTGCAGTTGATAGTTAAGGCCAGATCATTAGGTAAATAGCAATGAATTGGTGGCTTTCATCTATTTCTCTAAAACAACTCTCCTTGAAAGTATTCCAACAAAAATGCAGAAGCCATAAAGTCTATTCCCTCAGGCAAAGCCCCTGGGCAAGATGGTTTAATGGCCATAGTATAACAATACCTTGAGAACCCATTAACTCAACCACTCCTGTGGGTACATAATGAGAGGTTACTTATGGTAACACTTATTGACTTATGCTGGAATCAATGATTCCCAAACTCACAATGAAACTAGAAAATTGTAGGCCAATCTCCTTCTTAAGCAAGCAATAATGTCTGACGGGTGTGTGTTAATGTGTAATTAATTTCCACCCAAGGGTGTTATGAGATCAGACACTGCAGGCGGAGGGCCTCTTCACCCCTGGAAGGGTGTTAATTACACATTAACACAAACCCTGGAGGGCATTATTATGCTTAGAGAATGGGTCTCTCTGAAATTGTTGTGTTTTACTTGCTTATTTTTTTTCTTAAGTACTATATTATTTTTTATATATTTTTAATGTAAAATAGTTCCTTGGCCTAATGTTTCAAACTTGCTGTAGTACAAGTTAATGGTGCTTTACATCAAACATATATATAAAAATAATATAGTGCTTAAAAAAATAATAATAGAGTAAAACACAACAATTTTACATAGAGGCCATTTTCTATTGCCCATAAACACAGTCTCTGTTCTGCTTACACACACACACACACACACACACACACACACACACACACACACACACACACACACACACACACACACACACACAAGATCACTCTCAAGCTCTCACACATACAGGCTCCTCTGTCTTTATACAATCATTCACTCACACAAGACTGCTCTCACTCACTCTGAATTTCTCTCACACACAAACAGTATCTCTCCTTTATCTATTGTTTTACATTTTACGGTCCCTAAACAGCAGGACCACTGCTTAGTGAGCACAAAGCAATGGCAGCCGTTAGCAGCTTGATATGTTGCCAAAAAGTGGTGGACTAATATATCAGTGGGCATTACTTGTACATTAATACCGTTTGTTCGCCAATCAGGGTGTTGGTGTACAGTTTGTCCATTCTGTAAAACTAGATATTTAATTATATGCAAAGATTCTAGCTATGCTTTTAAAATCACTCATTCCAACCTAGTAAGTTTGCATAAGCTGGGTTTGTACAATGCTGAACTAGCACTGAGCATCTAAGATCACTGGTCATGATGTTACATGAGCAATGCGTGAAAAACACCCCCTGCATATGCTATACTGGTTTAATATGAGAAAGCATTTGACTCGGTGCACCGAGACTTTATATGCAAGATATTAGCACAGATCAACTTCCTAGTGGAATGTTTAACAGGAGACAAGGCAATGTATAGCTTGCCAAGAGCCACTGTAATAGCAGGCTGCTTTCCCTCTCCAACCCTTTCTTTAGAGAAAGGAACCAGGCAAGGGTGTTCCTCTCTCCATTCAATGTTTGCTTTCCATACTGCAGACAGGATCTTAGCATTTAGGAATTATCACCGATGATTAGTTCCAGGAGAGAGGAAACTCGTATAGTAATGCTGGCAGATGACTGCCTATTCCTTACTGAACACCTGAGGAAGACACTGTATCAAGAACCTGTGAATTTAACATCTTCGCTGCAATATCTGGTCTTCAGGCCAATGCCTCTAAGACAGAAATCTTTCTGGTGACCTTAACTAAGGAGGTAACAAATGCCAAAGACACCTCATTATTTAAATGATTAGTCCCCCTCTATACCTAGATGTTATTCTTACATATCCTATCCACAAGGTGATTAACTTTAACTTGAGACTGTTATGGAAGGAACTCTTCAAAGCAATCCTGAGCTGATAGAGACTATGGTTCCCATTAATCAGTTGTGTGAATGTGATCAGAATTATGTTCGGTCCTAGAATATATTGTTACCAGGCATCTACCTATACAGCAACCTAACTCTTGGCTGACAAAGATTTCTAAACTAACCCCAGTTTCATAATTTATTCCTCTATAGAATTACGAAACTTGGATTTCAAAGGTGACACAGGCATGGAAAAACCCAGCTCAGTCATTGTTTCTGCTCATGTCACAAAAACGACACCAGCAGATTCTTTAAGACTAGAATGTCAATAGAGTAGATACTTTCCTGCATAGGTATTTTAGGAAAGAAAGATTTCATCAGTCTCTGTGAATAATATGACACTGAACATATCAAACTCACAAAGGTGGTTTAAGGAAAGTAAGAACAGCATTCTTTCATTCATTAACTCATTTTCCTAATATTCAGTTAAACATTTTCAGGGTCACAGGAGATCTGTAGCTGTTTCCAACACTTGATGGATGCCACCAATACCTTACACTTCCATTCAAATATGTTGTCACTGTTTATGTGTACTGTTGGCTGTTCTTGTTTTAATTCCTGTTCCTTACTTGCCGTAGCAACATTTAACATTACTGAAGATTTAGCAGCTCATTAGCAGCACCTGTTCATGCAAATACAGTGAGTGTGTTACACATATAGAAGCAATATCTTCTATGCATATTCACATCCATCTCTTCATCTAATTCTGAACATTTTGTGGTCTTTTTTAACAAAGACAGTGCCTTGATTGTGAAAAGTGGATTCCACACCCACTACTTTTACTCATGAATTTTTCATCTTTTATTTTTATTTTTTTTAATTCAAATAAGCAACATTTATAACATGTCAATTTTAAGCAAATGTTCTGGCTATTATCACCAAAGTGATACTCACTATGTCCTGTTGTTTCTTGTCTAAATCTGTGAAATACAAGCGCAAACATGCAGATATACAGTTTGTTTTTTAATATCTAAATGTGATCTGATTATAACTGTCTTGATCTGTAAACTTTAGAGTATTCGAAATTAAGGAATCAGACTTTCAGTAACAGAAACTTTTCATAACTCTGGCTGTTTTACATTTATAAGAGGTCTTGATGGTGCATTGCAAGCACAAGCACACACGCACACACACACGCGCACACACACACACACACACACACACAACGAATTATCAATAGAAATAAAACAAATCAAGCTCCAAACATGCTTCAGCACTGCACAACTGCAGTGAAAACAGTGAATAGGAACATTTCCTAACTCCACTATCACAAGATCTTACTCCTACCATAGTCACCTGGGGGTGGGAGATTCTTAAATACTTATTGACCATTTGTCCATAAATGAAGTGGGACTCAATGAAGAGTCAGGATTCCATATATGAATATATATTACATTAACACTTATGCATTCAGTTACCATTTTGCATATATATACTTCTTGATATGAATTTCACATTAAAATGTAGTAAAACAGAAAGCAGTATGAGAAATAATGAAACAGAAATAAATCCTCTTTAATCTGTGCATTATTTTTTCTTACTTCTATAATAAATGTTTTAAGGATGTGAGAAGAAAATGCTGACTTACTGTGGTCATAAATTTGCTTATGCTCCATTTCTGATGTTAGAATATTTATCTGGTTTAATACATATCACAAAAACATAAATAACAACACACCATTAGGAATTGTATGTCACATAGAATAGAAACCTCAGAAATAAGTAAAATGTGTAATGTGTTGCTAAGAGCCTGTGATTATTCCTTACTGAACTTTTTATTGACTTTCCCAAAAGTATAACTTTGTATAGGTGAGCTTGATAAGAAGTTGATTATGAATGTTCAGTTCACTAAATGATTTGTAATTGCTTCATATTATTATTATTAATACATATGGTAAATGAAATCTGTGGATTGTGAATAGCTCATAAATATAATTTTCCATTTATTAAATGAACTATGTATATACACGTATAGGGGCAAACACACATTTATATTTATTATTGAACTATTTAGTGCTCTACATGTAAAATAGTATCGCTGCATTTTAAGTGCAAATGTTCCAAAACTAACAATTATCCTGAATAACATTGCTTTTTTCTTACTAGAGCATTACTGTTTTCTGTTGAGTGTGAATAAAAAATTAAAGGTC